>NW_027457775.1:2500-88759 GCF_050624435.1 Tenrec ecaudatus
AGGGGGGTGGGGGTGAGGGTGAGGGTGAGGGTGTGGGTGAGGGTGAGGGTGAGGGTGAGGGTGAGGGTTCGATAAAATTGATGTGTGACTTTACAGGGCCACTAGTAAGCCAGCATATATAAAAGACTTACTCCCTCCCCCAACAGAATGGGTTCTTTTCTCCAAGATTTCACGAAACATAGCATGACCTGGAAAGACAACCGGTCCAAATTCTTAAAGCCACCAAAGTGGAGGCCGTCCCTCCCCTCCCCTCCCCATCCCCGTCCTCTTTATCCCACTTTGCAGGACAACTCAAGAGCGGGAGAGCTGGCTTAAGACCCATTGTGACCGCTGCCTGCCTATCAGTTCATGGGGGCAAAAGGAAGAGAAATACCACTTCTTTTAAAGTCACCCCGCAACACGTGCACTAGGGTTGGCATATCCTCTCCATCCCCCAAGAAGGATCACTGGTCAGCAGCATTCTCTGCTTAAGCCAAGCAGCCCAAACACCTGGGGAAAACCCAAGAGTCCCTCTTTGGGTCTATGTCCCATTTTTTCCCCCAGGAGTGCATAATTGGAATAAACAAAACCCCCTGTCTGAGAAACCACAAGGTCTGATTTCTTTGCTAGACTAGCTTTTCCACATGCATCAGCCCACCTCAGACAAGTGCCAGTCACTTCTGCAGGTGCTGTTCACAGCAGAGGAATGCGAGCCCTTCCAGAGAGAGGCCCAGAAAGCAGTCAATAGAACTGATGGTCAGCCAGCGGGCACTCCCCAGTGGAGAGAAACTCTTTTTACCACTCCACGAATAATGTGGGACCCAAACTCCCAGTAAGGCCCCGAGGGCTTAGCCAGGTATCACCAGTCTCTCTTGCAGGGCCTCCGCAGGACAACTAGGAAACCTATGCATTTATCTAAGGTCAGTGAGAATTTTCAGGCGCCTACAAGCGAATGTCTGCCTGCCTGCCTGCCTGCCTGCCTTTTTAGAGTGGCTGATGGAAGCCTGCGTTCTTTGTACCCCAAAGGACCCAGAGGCCCCTGAGAACAAGAGGGAAATAAGTATTGCCTTTATTACTCAGCCTGCCTCAGACATGAAAAAGAAATGGGAAGCATTTGAAGGGAACAATCTTCGTGATTTGGTAGAAGTGTCTTATTGGGTGTATCACAACACAGATGACCCTACCACGACAGAGACAAAGAAATAGCTAAAATACTAGGAATTGCCATGAGACACAACAGAGACTCAGAAAAAGAGATCATGGCCCACTCACGGAGAGACTGACCTGTGGCACCGCCAAGCCCTGAGGAAGGAAGGATCCAGGTGCCTACTACAGAAGAGACAGACATTGGAAAAAACATTGCATTGAAAACTCCAGGAGAGACGGAAAAACCTCCACTAGAGAGGACGGGCCTCGTCCTCGCCTAGAAAAACCCAAGTGAGAGACAATAACGCTTGAGGAAGCTGAAGGAATGTCTCAGGGCTCTGTTTCACTGGCCCCCAGGATCCCGTGCTAACTGTCCAAGTTGGGGGCCAGCCAGGAAATGTCTTGGAGGACACAGGGGCCATCTTCTCAGGTTCAAAAAAGAGAACGGACACATTGTCAAAGGAAAGATCGGAATTACTGTCAGCCTATGATTGCTTCCAAAGTACTCACACCAGAAGGTTTGCATGGAGATTGGGGGGCTTCCCAAGCCATCAAGTTAAAAAATGTCTCTCTGCCCTATGTCCCAGTTAGCCACATGGTTTTCATGGCACTGGCTCCCGGTTCGGCTGTTGAGCCAGTGAAACTCTTTTAGCAGGAGTTGAAGTGGCCATCAGCGGAAGGACAAAACCTCCACAGTGGGCTTCCCGTATCAATACGAAGCCACCTATATCACCTCTTGGACATTATCATTGTCCTGGACTCTGAATCGCCACCCCAGATCTAGAATGCGCCTGACATGTCCACATGGTTTGAATCAGGTTCGGGTTAACCCCTCTTGATCACTTAGTGACATGGGACACTAGACCCTGGAATACCTTTACTTTCCAGATGAGAAAACTCACTCAAAAAGACACAGGTACTGACCAACTGGAACACAACTGGTTAACAACAAAGCCACATTCCCAACCAGTGTCTGGAGCCAGAGCTCAGAGCCCCATATGCCTGTGCCCAGCTGAGCAGTCACCCTCTCCTGGACCCTCGAAACATCTGAGCAGATCCTCCCCCCACCCATGCCCCTCTCCCACACCCAAATATGTTTTTTCATAGGATGGCACTATATCTGCAGCTCTGGGAGAGGGACATATCTGATGGAGAATACGGAGCAGATGAAGGGGGAGGAGGGGAGAATGGAGCACATCCTGGCCCACCAGGCCTTGAGGATGATGTTCCCACTCAGAGAAGACAGTCCACACAGAAGACCACATGTCCAGCCCAAGATGAGACACGACGTCCCTCAAAGACTCATAGCCCTAGAAGGGACAACACCTGAGAGACAGTGCGGGAACGGATCCCGCCACACCGAGGCATAGCACTAAGGGGGTGCAGCAGAAGAGTAAGGAGGTGGAGCAACAAGGTCCCCAGGGAATGCCAAAGGAGGACTTTGGGGGCAGGACTTGGTGCCCGCACAGACTGGACTGGAAAACACTGCTAAGGGCCAACAAACAGTCCGTGAACTAACTACGAGCTTTCCTTTTTTGAGAGTAGTGTTTTCTTTGATGGTCATTGGATTTTGGCTATTTTCTTTCTTTTGGTGCTTGCTTTCGCTCTGTCTTGTGTTTGTGCATGTTATTACCTCTACTGTATGTCTAAAATGAGATGCTGGATGCACAATCTGCAGGAGAGAAAAAGGGGACCAACGCTTCGCGGGAGGGCCACGGGAAAGAGGGAGTTGGGGGGAAAGGGAGTGATGTCAAGAAACCCAGAGACAAGGGAACAACAAGTGGATGCAAATCCGTGGTGAGGGAGATGTAGGAATCCTGGTAGGGCGTGATCAAGGGTGAAGGAACCAAGAGGATTTACTGAAACCCAAATGAAGACTGAGCATGGCAGTGGGCACAAGAGGGAAATGAAAGGGAATAGCAGAGCGACCTAGGAAGCACGGGCCAGTTATACAGGTCTAAAGAAAGACACACACAGATGTAAATATATTTATCTGTGAGCATGGGGAAATACACCTATGTCCATATCTTTATAGGTGTCCTATTAAGGTAGCAGATGGCCTTTGGGCCTCCACTAAAGGACTCTCTCATTGCAAGAATACCTTGTTCTATTACATTGGCATTCTATGATGCTCACCTTCCGGACACGTTCCTTGAAATCTAAGTGGCTGCATAAGCAAATGTGTTCAAGAAAGCTGATGGTGCCCTGCTATCAAAAGATATGGCGTCTGAGGTCTTAAAGGCCTGAAGGGTAAGCAAGCGGCCATGTAGCTCAGAAACAACAGAGCCCACATGGAATAAGCATACCAGCCTGTGCGATCACGAGGTATCAAAGGGATCAGGCATCATCAGCACAAAAAAATCTCATTGCGAATGAGCAGGGAATGCTGGGTAGAGAGCCAAAGCCCATTCGCAGTACACTGGACATTCCCTTAAGTAAAGTCTTGGGGAAGAGACAAGCCTACACAGGGTACTAGACAGCAACTGTGAAACACAACTTTCCTCTAGCTCCTCAATGCTTCCTCTCCCCTCACTATCAAGATCCCAATTATAACTTACAAATCTGACTAGACCAGAGAATGTACACTGGGACAGATAGGAACTAGACACACAGGGAATTCAAGGTGGATGAGCCCTTTAGGACCAGTGTTATGAATGGGGATGCTGGGAGGGTGGAGGGAGGGTAAGTTGGCACCGGGGAACCGTTGACATGGATCTACATAAAACCTCAAAAGAAAAAGGGGTGAAGGGGGACATCAGACAGTGCAAGATATGACAAAATAATAATTAGTAAATGATGAAGGATTGATGAGGAGGGGTAGTGAGAATGGGGGCGAGGGGAATGAGGAGCTGAGGCCAGGGGCTTGGGTGGAGAGAAGATATTTTGAGAATAATGAGGGCAATGAATGTACAAATGTGCCTTATATCAGTGATGTTTGCACGTATTGTGGTTATTGTTGTATGAGCCCCTATAAAAGGAGAGAAAAAAAAGACCCTGGCAGAGGGTTGATGCTAGGATGATCTCAGGCTGGATTAGACCAGCAAAAGCAGGTGCTGCAGTCGTCTCACCCTGTGTCTATTCCTGTGTGGGGCATGAAGCTTAGGGTCCACAGCCCCGGCAGCTGGACAGTGAGAGAGGTGGGGCTCTGAGGTCATTCCACAGGGGTAATGGCCCCCCGGTTCCTGCAGGGCCCACCCTCTTGTGTAGTCCTGCTGTCTGGGGCACCTCTTTCACGGAGCCCACACCAGGGCAGCTCTTCAACTCATGGGGTATTGGCAGGAAGCCTCTGCTCATGTACACACACCACCACCTAACTGGAGGACCTCGGTGAACAAACCTTGAGGCAGACAACAAGCCCACTAACTGATCCTGTGAGAGATATAATCAGGATCCAGAAACCGGCAACTGGGAGCAAGGGGCAGCATACCTGGGTCCCAGCCCCTCCCACTGCCCTCTGCAAGGAGTGACATTCCAAAGCACAGTGTTTTCCAAAGGCACTGTCAGGACTTTGGAATGGGCAGCTCATTTGTGGACATGGATACTATGTGATCCAGACATACTACCTCCTCTGATCCTGTCAGCCAAGACTAAAAACCCTTCCAAGCAGAAAGCCATGCATCTGAACAGTATCCACCAGCCACTCACGTCCACTCCTGCTGCCTCCAAAGAGCTTCCCTGGGTTGGTCAGATCTCTCTGGGGACAGATATCCCTCGGTCCTTGGTTCTGCGTGAGAAAGAATTCATGCCAAAGCCTGGTTTGTGATCCAAGGGAGGTTTAGGAGCGTTAGGGAGGTGTGGTGGGCAACCCTGGTCGATCCTAGTGGCTGAATTGAATCTACTTGGCCTAGGTGGGTCGATGCAGGTGCAGCGCCCACCCAGGTGGACCTGCCCTTCCTGGCCGGAAACCTGGACCTCTGAGCACGCACAGTGTGCCACTCCTTCCTGGGCCGCTAACTGGGCCATCTGAGCATGTGTAATGGACACCCCAGTCCCTATGCTAGCTACCTAACATTTCCATCCTGAAGAGATGTGGACCCAAATCTTTGGGGTACTGGGCGACGACATCTCTAGCTACTTCCTGCTGGCAAAAAGGGCGATGTGGGGCTTTGGGTCCACACCCTTCCTGCTCTGCTGGGAGGGGTTGTCCATTCAGCGCTAGATTGGATAAGGTTGAAGTGGTCCAGGAGATGGTGGTCCTGGAGTTGGCACAATTGGATTAGGGGCTTTGGTAACTTGAGAACTTCTGGAAAAACCAACAAACGCACAAAAGGGTGAACAGTTTAACTGAGACAAGGCTAGGATTGTGAGGTGGGAGTGCCCTTGAAAGTAGGTGAGTATCACAGGAAGTAAGTAAAAAGTCTTAGGATTATCAGGCGTGTGTGTTTGTTCATTCTAAGTACCGGCACAGGGGTAAAAGCATTCACAATTTCCCCTAGCGGGGTCCAGGGTTTGGGCACTACTGGGTGCAGTGGGATCACCGCTTCACTTATGATCCTAAGGCATTGGCCCCTCTGATAAGAACCATCCTTCTTTTTAACCCTATAACGCCTCACTTTTAAATTTTGGGGCAAAAAAAATTTCATTTTGATTCATTACTTTCATAGTTATCAATATATATACATTTATATTCATTTGATTAAATGTTAGGGAAAGGTCATGCTCGGTGTTATAGGGTTAAATTGTAATATTGGGATGCTACAGGCGGATTCAACAGGGATCAAAAGTAGAGTAACTGCCTGTGTCATTTTTAATTTTCTCGGGTTCCATTTGAGTAAAAGGCTTGTAAGTTACCCGGGGACCAAATGCCCCTGGTGCCTCTACTAGGGGTAGAATGTTCAGGGAGGGTTCAGGGGTGGGACAATAGTGACCTGAAGTCCAGGATCCCTTAGGGCAGGAGTCCTCAAATTGTTTACACAGGGGGCCAGTTCATTGTCTCTCCGACCGTTGGAGGGCCAGACTATGGTTTTCAAAAAACCTATGGACAAATTCCTATGCACACTGCACGAGTCGGCTGCTAAGCAGGACAGGCAGTGGCAGCAAAAACACCCCGAGGGTGGGATAAATGGCATCGCGCCACATGTGCCCCATGGACCACAGTTTGAGGACGCCAGCCTTAGGGGTTCCTGGGTGCACTGGGGATGAAGGTCTCCTACTGCTCCTCGAGAGGAGAAATGCTCTAAGTTCTGGCATCTCCGCCCACTTTCCCGGCACTCTACCGAACTGTTCCCGGTGAATCACGGTTGGAAGGGAAAGCGTACCCTTCTCTGCCCACCATTCTCCTTTCTCAAAACGATACTGTGGCCAAATAGAGTTGCAAAGTGAATCTATCAGCTTTTGTTTGCCCAGCCTCTCTGTATCAACTCTATCCCAATTGGACACGATTCATGCAAGGGGGCAATTCCTGAGCATCAAGCTGCTAAGTCCCATCTAGAAAGCACAAAACAAGGAGGCGATTGACAGCTTGCTGCCTCCAGGTCAATAACCCCCACTTGAGAGCACACCCCTGGATTGCCCTGAATCTCATGCCTCAGCCCGAGGGAAGGGGGTCAAGGACTAGTCGCTGAGGGCGACCTTTAGGTCCAACCATTTTTCTGGACAACAGGCTAGGAGGACCACTGCTTGGGATGGCCCCAAGGCCCTCCAAGACGCCTGCTGGTGGGGCTGATGCTCAAATCTCTCAAGGGAAGGGACACGTGGCAGCTCAGGGAACCTTAAGGGAAATTGGAATTTCTGGCTGGAACATCATGGCAGAGGAGCTGTGTATTAAGTAAGAGCTGTCCCCAAAAGTGCCTGAAGCAGCATCGCTGAAAGCCTAAATAACAGTGACTCCGCCTAGGCTTCCGAACGCCATTGGCCTAAGCCTGGGCCACGGAAAAGCAGCCTGTAAGAAGGAACAAACCAAATCTGGAAGAACACTAGCCCTATAACGCCTCAAGTTTTAAATTTTGGAAATATTTTTTTTGGTTTTTATTATTTACTTTCATAGTTATCAATATATATGACATTCAAAATATATTTTAAAAGCATAAAATTTTCAGTGTTTTTGAAATGTGACCAAATTGTCACATTTATAATTTGGGTACCAGATACGTTTTCATTAAGAATTATGACAATTTTGTGCTTGGCGTTATAGGGCTAGAGCAGCTTGTTTGAAAAACCAGGAGAAAGGCAAAGGGAATGGAGGGGAAAAGGGAAACTTTGGGCTCCCGGGACCAGGCAGGGCTAACTCCCAGGCCTCTTCACCCAGCTCCCTAGGCAGCGCCCTTCCACATGTGGACTGGTGGGTGCCATCTTGGCCATGGTCACAGATCCTGTTACCTCTCGACTACAATGGCGACTGTGTAGGATCTCTGGGAAAAGCTGAAACAGCTTTGACAAGAGTGAAGCCATTTGGGGCTGACAGAAGCCACCATGAAAAGAAAATAAAGTAGCTAGGAAGTGTAAATGAACTAGCTGATATTGGGGAGGTAGGCAGTGCAGACGTCGCCCAAGGGAATGTCATGAAGGAAATGGGTGTTCAGAAGTCTTGCGAGAACGACCAGAGCAGTTTTGGTTCAACTAAGAATGGCTAACCCTAATACCCCGCTTCTCACTCGCCTAGTCCTGAGGAAGTATCCATGTACCTACTATACAAAACAGTGACATTGGAAAAACCAGTGCCTTGAAAAGCCCAGGAGAGGCGGACGAGCCACCACTAGAGAGAACGGGCCTAGTCCTCGCCTAGAAAAATCGAAGCTACAGACAATAATGCTCGAAGCTGAATAAAGGTGTCCAGGCTCTGTTTCACTTGACCCCAAAGAGCCCATGCTCACTCTCCATGTAGGGAGCCAGCCAGTAAATTTCTAGGTGGACAAAGGGGTCACCTTCTTGGTTTCAGAAAAGACTACAGGTGCCTTGTCAAAAGGAAAGGCTTTCATTACAGGGGCCCCAGGGCAGACCCAAGCACACCCATGGACAACGGCCAGAATAACAGATTTAGCACAAGAGACAGTTACACGCTCACTCTGGTAATGCCTCAATGCCCCTTTCCCCTAATTGATCGTGACTTATTATGAAAAATGGCAGCCATAATTACTTTCTCATCTGCTACAACCACCTTAACCCTTGAACTTGAAAAGCCAAAAGTTTTGCTCACCACTCCAATGTCAGAGTGATATGTGTTTTATCAAGGAGCAGAAGAGACCTCCTCAAAGGAACTTCTTGATAAATCACTAAAAGATATTCCTTTTGTTTGGGCAGAGAACAACCTGCCAGACCTTTCTGAACTTCAGGTGCCTGGGGTCGTACAACTTCTGAGCTCAGCTACACTGGTGTGTCAAGCTAACCCTACTCCCTGGATAGCAAAAGTGGGCATTTCTGTTCCCATTGGCAGACTAAAGAGGACAGGCATTTGGGTCCTCTGCAAGTCCACATGGAATGCTCCCCTGCTGCCCATGCAGAAGCCGGGAACTGAGGACTTCCAACCGGTGCAGGATCTCAGAGAGGCAAATGAGAGGATAGAAACTGGCCACCCCACGTGCCAAACCCTGAGATCCTCCTGAGTACTATCCCATCAAACTGAATTTGTTATACTGTTTTGGACTTAAAGATGCTTTGTTCTCCATACCCGTGTCCCCTGCACATCAACCCAGTGAAGACTTACAGGGACACAAGGAGGAACACCCCCAAACCACCTTGCTCCAGTATGCAGATGACCTCCTCCTGGCCTCCAAAACCCTGGAGGAATGCCAACGGGCTACCAAGGACCTGATAATAGTCCTTGGCCCCTTGGGGTACAGGGTATCTGCAAGAAAGGCTCAACTGTGTGTCCATAAAGCTGTATACCTAGGCTACCAACTGGAGGAGGGAAAACGGACCTTGTCCCCCAGCCGCACTGAGGCGATCCTCAAAATCCCAGTCCCTGAGACGAAGAAGCAGTTGCAAGAGTTTCTAGGAACTGTGGGGTACTGTCCATTGTGGAATTTGGGATTTGCAAAAACAACGAAACCCCTATATGCAAGTACTGGGGAAAGGAAAAAGAACTTAAATGGACTGAAGTAGAACAACAAGCGTTTGAATCCTTTAAAAAGTCGCTCATATGGGCAACCTCCCTTGCCCTACTAGACATAGTAAAGCCCTTCCAATTGTCTATGTGAGGCCAGAGGCACAGCAAAAGAAGTGCTAACTGAGAACTTGCGGCCATGGAAGAGACCTGTGACCTATCTTTCAAAGAAACTGGACTCTGTAGCTGCAGGATGGCTGAGCTGCATGCGAGCTGTGGCTGCCACGGCCATCCTAGTCATAGAAGCTGGGAAGCTTACACTGGGACAGGATATTGCTGTGGTAGGGGGACCTATGGTTGAACCACTCCTAACCAGTCCCCCGGACCGGTGGATCTCGAATGCCAGGACTATACCACAAATCCCCAAGGTAGTGGCTGTGACCATGCCATCCCCAGTGTTACAGCCACAACCTACATACTCAGAAAATGATCTAAAGATAAGCCAAGAGCTGGCCTGCCAAAAAGGCTGGGAGCATCCAGGGTGGCTGCTCCATCCTGATGGAAGAAGATTCATGCCAGAAGCTCTGGGAGAGATCTGACTCAAGGACTACATGAAGGTATGCATTTGGGATCCTCTCTAAACTGTCTCAGTTGCTTCTCAGGCACTTTTACATACCCAGGCTTGGACACTGGGTGGCAGATGTCACCCACCGTTGATTGCACTGTGCTCGGGTAAACAACCGCAGAAAGAAAAGGAGCAACCCCAACCACGAGCTTGAGGTAGTAGTCCTGGAGAATTCTGGGAGGTGGACTTTATGGATATCAAATTTAGAAAGTATGACTACCGATATTTGCTGGTGTTCGTAGACACCTGTTCTGGATGGGTGGAAGCCTTCCCAACCAAGAAGGAAACTGCTGCCACTGTGTGTAAATTATTAGTAACTAAAATTGTCCCTAGATTTGGCCTTCCCACCACCTTGGTGTCCAACAATGGGCCAACATTTATTGCTCAAATTACTAAAGTCTTAGCAATGCTTCTAAATATTAACTGGAAGCTCTTCAGGGCAAGTAGAAAAAAATAAACAGAACCCTAAAGGAATTGTTCGTTAAGTTGCATTTAGGACCTGGCGAGAACTGGGTTGATCCTTACTTTACCTTTTGCCCTACTTCAAGTCCGATGCACTCCCTATGTGAAAAGCATGTCCCCATTTGAATTTATGTTTGGCAGACCTTCCCCAAATCCTCCCAAGATTGAAAGAAGTAGAAATAATGGAAGTCACTAATCGTTCCCTCATCGAGTGCCTGCAGGCTGTGCAACAGGTGAGAGACAAATCATCTGCTCTGACACCTTCATTTTGGGCCTAACCAAGGGAAAGGGAACAGGCAGCCAACAACGTGCAACCAGGAAACTGGACATGGGTAAAGAAGCACCAACCTGACACCTTAGAACCTAGGTGGACTGACCTATACCAAGTGATACTTACAACACCAACTGCTGTTAAGATAGTGGGGAGGGGGCCGTAGATTCATCAGTCATAAGTAAAAAAAAAAAAAAAAAAAGCCCTCCCTGAGCATATCCTGAAAAGATGGACACCGAGAAAGACGGAAAATCCCTCAAAATTAAGGCTTTACAGAACTAAATTGTTTTTCTCCGAGTATTTCTGACAGCACCCACTGTTTCCCCCAAGCACAAACACATCTGTGGACTGCTATTCTAACCTCCAGCAGACTCAGGTTTACACAGGCCCCTCAGGGCCCCCTCATGGGGCACAGCCTACCTAGAAGCTGCTGGAGAGAAAGTCACTCAGTGGGCTACGGGATCCTGCCTTTGGGATGATGTTCCCACTCAGAGAAGACAGTCCACACAGAAGACCACATGGCCAGCCCAAGATGAGACACGACGTCCCTCAAAAACCCATAGCCCTAGAAGGGACAACACTGGAGACACAGTGCGGGAACGGATCCCGCCACACCGAGGCATAGCACTAAGGGGGTGCAGAAGAAGAGCAAGGAAGTGGAGCAACAAGGTCCCCAGGGAATGCCAAAGGAGGACTTTGGGGGCAGGACTTGGTGCCCGCACAGACTGGACTGGAAAACACTGCTAAGGGCCAACAAACAGTCCGTGAACTAACTACGAGCTTTCCTTTCTTGAGGGGTTGTGTTTTCTTTGATGGTCATTGGATTTTGGCTGTTTTCTTTCTTTTGGTGCTTGCTTTCGCTCTGTCTTGTTTTTGTGCATGTTATTACCTCTACTGTATGTCTAAAAAGAGATGCTGGATGCACAATCTGCCGGAGAGCAAAAGGGGACAAATGCTTCGCGGGAGGGCCACGGGAAAGAGGGAGTTGGGGGGAAAGGGAGTGATGTCAAGAAACCCAGAGACAAGGGAACAACAAGTGGATGCAAATCCGTGGTGAGGGCGATGTAGGAATCCTGGTAGGGCGTGATCAAGGGTGAAGGAACCAAGAGGATTTACTGAAACCCAAATGAAGACTGAGCATGGCAGTGAGCACAAGAGGGAAATGAAAGGGAATAACAGAGTGACCTAGGAAGCACGGGCCAGTTATACAGGTCTAAAGAAAGGCACGCACAGATGTAAATATATTTATCTGTGAGCATGGGGAAATACACCTATGTCCATATCTTTATAGGTTTCCTATTAAGGTAGCAGATGGCCTTTGGGCCTCCACTCAAGGACTCTCTCATTGCAAGAATACCTTGTTCTATTACATTGGCATTCTATGATGCTCACCTTCCCGACACGTTCCCTGATGTCTAAGCGGTTGCATAAGCAAATGTGGTCAAGAAAGCTGATGGTGCCCTGCTATCAAAAGATATGGCGTCTGAGGTCTTAAAGGCCTGAAGGGTAAGCAAGCGGCCATGTAGCTCAGAAACAACAGAGCCCACATGGAATAAGCATACCAGCCTGTGCGATCACGAGGTATCAAAGGGATCAGGCATCATCAGCACAAAAAAATCTCATTGCGAATGAGCAGGGAATGCTGGGTAGAGAGCCAAAGCCCATTTGCAGTACACTGGACATTCCCTTAAGTAAGGTCTTGGGGAAGAGACATGCCTACACAGGGTACTAGACAGCAACGGTGAAACACAACTTTCCACTAGCTCCTCAATGCTTCCTCTCCCCTTACTATCAAGATCCCAATTATAACTTACAAATCTGACTAGACCAGAGAATGTACACTGGGACAGATAGGAACTAGACACACAGGGAATTCAAGGTGGATGAGCCCTTTAGGACCAGTGTTATGAATGGGGATGCTGGGAGGGTGGAGGGAGGGTAGGCTGGCACCGGGGAACCGATGACAAGGATCTACATAAAACCTCAAAAGAAAAGGGGGTGAAGGGGGACATCAGACAGTGCAAGATATGACAAAATAATAATTAGTAAATAATGAAGGATTGATGAGGAGGGGTAGTGAGAATGGGGGCGGGGGGAATGAGGAGCTGAGGCCAGGGGCTTGGGTGGAGAGAAGATATTTTGAGAATAATGAGGGCAATGAATGTACAAATGTGCCTTATATCAGTGATGTTTGCACGTATTGTGGTTATTGTTGTATGAGCCCCTATAAAAGGAGAGAAAAAAAAGACCCTGGCAGAGGGTTGATGCTAGGATGATCTCAGGCTGGATTAGACCAGCAAAAGCAGGTGCTGCAGTCGCCTCACCCTGTGTCTATTCCTGTGTGGGGCATGAAGCTTAGGGTCCACAGCCCCGGCAGCTGGACAGTGAGAGAGGCGGGGCTCTGAGGTCATTCCACAGGGGGAATGGCCCTCCGGTTCCTGCAGGGCCCACCCTCTTGTGTAGTCCTGCTGTCTGGGGCACCTCTTTCACGGAGCCCACACCAGGGCAGCTCTTCATCTCATGGGGGATTGGCAGGAAGCCTCTGCTCATGCACACACACCACCACCTAGCTGGAGGACCTCGGTGAACAAACCTTGAGGCAGACAACAAGCCCACTAACTGATCCTGTGAGAGATATAATCAGGATCCAGAAACCGGCAACTGGGAGCAAGGGGCAGCATACCTGGGTCCCAGCCCCTCCCACTGCCCTCTGCAAGGAGTGACATTCCAAAGCACAGTGTTTTCCAAAGGCACTGTCAGGACTTTGGAATGGGCAGCTCATTTGTGGACATGGATACTATGTGATCCAGACATACTACCTCCTCTGATCCTGTCAGCCAAGACTAAAAACCCTTCCAAGCAGAGAGCCATGCATCTGAACAGTATCCACCAGCCACTCACGTCCACTCCTGCTGCCTCCAAAGAGCTTCCCTGGGTTGGTCAGATCTCTCTGGGGACAGATATCCCTCGGTCCTTGGTTCTGCGTGAGAAAGAATTCATGCCAAAGCCTGGTTTGTGATCCAAGGGAGGTTTAGGAGCGTTAGGGAGGTGTGGTGGGCAACCCTGGTCGATCCTAGTGGTTGAATTGAATATACTTGGCCTAGGTGGGTCGATGCAGGTGCAGCGCCCACCCAGGTGGACCTGCCCTTCCTGGCCGGAAACCTGGACCTCTGAGCACGCACAGTGTGCCACTCCTTCCTGGGCCGCTAACTGGGCCATCTGAGCATGTGTAATGGACACCCCAGTCCCTATGCTAGCTACCTAACATTTCCATCCTGAAGAGATGTGGACCCAAATCTTTGGGGTACTGGGCGACGACATCTCTAGCTACTTCCTGCTGGCAAAAAGGGCGATGTGGGGCTTTGGGTCCACACCCTTCCTGCTCTGCTGGGAGGGGTTGTCCATTCAGCGCTAGATTGGATAAGGTTGAAGTGGTCCAGGAGATGGTGGTCCTAGAGTTGGCACAATTGGATTAGGGGCTTTGGTAACTTGAGAACTTCTGGAAAAACCAACAAACGCACAAAAGGGTGAACAGTTTAACTGAGACAAGGCTAGGATTGTGAGGTGGGAGTGCCCTTGAAAGTAGGTGAGTATCACAGGAAGTAAGTAAAAAGTCTTAGGATTATCAGGCGTGTGAGTTTGTTCATTCTAAGTACCGGCACAGGGGTAAAAGCATTCACAATTTCCCCTAGCGGGGTCCAGGGTTTGGGCACTACTGGGTGCAGTGGGATCACCGCTTCACTTATGATCCTAAGGCATTGGCCCCTCTGATAAGAACCATCCTTCTTTTTAACCCTATAACGCCTCACTTTTAAATTTTGGGGCAAAAAAAATTTCGTTTTGATTCATTACTTTCATAGTTATCAATATATATACATTTATATTCATTTGATTAAATGTTAGGGAAAGGTCATGCTCGGTGTTATAGGGTTAAATTGTAATATTGGGATGCTACAGGCGGATTCAACAGGGATCAAAAGTAGAGTAACTGCCTGTGTCATTTTTAATTTTCTCGGGTTCCATTTGAGTAAAAGGCTTGTAAGTTACCCGGGGACCAAATGCCCCTGGTGCCTCTACTAGGGGTAGAATGTTCAGGGAGGGTTCAGGGGTGGGACAATAGTGACCTGAAGTCCAGGATCCCTTAGGGCAGGAGTCCTCAAATTGTTTACACAGGGGGCCAGTTCATTGTCTCTCCGACCGTTGGAGGGCCAGACTATGGTTTTCAAAAAACCTATGGACAAATTCCTATGCACACTGCACGAGTCGGCTGCTAAGCAGGACAGGCAGTGGCAGCAAAAACACCCCGAGGGTGGGATAAATGGCATCGCGCCACATGTGCCCCATGGACCACAGTTTGAGGACGCCAGCCTTAGGGGTTCCTGGGTGCACTGGGGATGAAGGTCTCCTACTGCTCCTCGAGAGGAGAAATGCTCTAAGTTCTGGCATCTCCGCCCACTTTCCCGGCACTCTACCGAACTGTTCCCGGTGAATCACGGTTGGAAGGGAAAGCGTACCCTTCTCTGCCCACCATTCTCCTTTCTCAAAACGATACTGTGGCCAAATAGAGTTGCAAAGTGAATCTATCAGCTTTTGTTTGCCCAGCCTCTCTGTATCAACTCTATCCCAATTGGACACGATTCATGCAAGGGGGCAATTCCTGAGCATCAAGCTGCTAAGTCCCATCTAGAAAGCACAAAACAAGGAGGCGATTGACAGCTTGCTGCCTCCAGGTCAATAACCCCCACTTGAGAGCACACCCCTGGCTTGCCCTGAATCTCATGCCTCAGCCCGAGGGAAGGGGGTCAAGGACTAGTCGCCGAGGGCTACCTTTAGGTCCAACCATTTTTCTGGACAACAGGCTAGGAGGACCACTGCTTGGGATGGCCCCAAGGCCCTCCAAGACGCCTGCTGGTGGGGCTGATGCTCAAATCTCTCAAGGGAAGGGACACGTGGCAGCTCAGGGATCCTTAAGGGAAATTGGAATTTCTGGCTGGAACATCATGGCAGAGGAGCTGTGTATTAAGTAAGAGCTGTCCCCAAAAGTGCCTGAAGCAGCATCGCTGAAAGCCTAAATAACAGTGACTCCGCCTAGGCTTCCGAACGCCATTGGCCTAAGCCTGGGCCACGGAAAAGCAGCCTGTAAGAAGGAACAAACCAAATCTGGAAGAACACTAGCCCTATAACGCCTCAAGTTTTAAATTTTGGAAATATTTTTTTTGGTTTTTATTATTTACTTTCATAGTTATCAATATATATGACATTCAAAATATATTTTAAAAGCATAAAATTTTCAGTGTTTTTGAAATGTGACCAAATTGTCACATTTATAATTTGGGTACCAGATACGTTTTCATTAAGAATTATGACAATTTTGTGCTTGGCGTTATAGGGCTAGAGCAGCTTGTTTGAAAAACCAGGAGAAAGGCAAAGGGAATGGAGGGGAAAAGGGAAACTTTGGGCTCCCGGGACCAGGCAGGGCTAACTCCCAGGCCTCTTCACCCAGCTCCCTAGGCAGCGCCCTTCCACATGTGGACTGGTGGGTGCCATCTTGGCCATGGTCACAGATCCTGTTACCTCTCGACTACAATGGCGACTGTGTAGGATCTCTGGGAAAAGCTGAAACAGCTTTGACAAGAGTGAAGCCATTTGGGGCTGACAGAAGCCACCATGAAAAGAAAATAAAGTAGCTAGGAAGTGTAAATGAACTAGCTGATATTGGGGAGGTAGGCTGTGTAGACGTCGCCCAAGGGAATGTCATGAAGGAAATGGGTGTTCAGAAGGCTTGCGAGAACGACCAGAGCAGTTTTGGTTCAACTAAGAATGGCTAACCCTAATACCCCGCTTCTCACTCGCCTAGTCCTGAGGAAGTATCCATGTACCTACTATACAAAACAGTGACATTGGAAAAACCAGTGCCTTGAAAAGCCCAGGAGAGGCGGACGAGCCACCACTAGAGAGAACGGGCCTAGTCCTCGCCTAGAAAAATCGAAGCTACAGACAATAATGCTCGAAGCTGAATAAAGGTGTCCAGGCTCTGTTTCACTTGACCCCAAAGAGCCCATGCTCACTCTCCATGTAGGGAGCCAGCCAGTAAATTTCTAGGTGGACAAAGGGGTCACCTTCTTGGTTTCAGAAAAGACTACAGGTGCCTTGTTAAAAGGAAAGGCTTTCATTACAGGGGCCCCAGGGCAGACCCAAGCACACCCATGGACAACGGCCAGAATAACAGATTTAGCACAAGAGACAGTTACACGCTCACCCTGGTAATGCCTCAATGCCCCTTTCCCCTAATTGATCGTGACTTATTATGAAAAATGGCAGCCATAATTACTTTCTCATCTGCTACAACCACCTTAACCCTTGAACTTGAAAAGCCAAAAGTTTTGCTCACCACTCCAATGTCAGAGTGATATGTGTTTTATCAAGGAGCAGAAGAGACCTCCTCAAAGGAACTTCTTGATAAATCACTAAAAGGTATTCCTTTTGTTTGGGCAGAGAACAACCTGCCAGACCTTTATGAACTTCAGGTGCCTGGGGTCGTACAACTTCTGAGCTCAGCTACACTGGTGTGTCAAGCTAACCCTACTCCCTGGATAGCAAAAGTGGGCATTTCTGTTCCCATTTGCAGACTAAAGAGGACAGGCATTTGGGTCCTCTGCAAGTCCACATGGAATGCTCCCCTGCTGCCCATGCAGAAGCCGGGAACTGAGGACTTCCAACCGGTGCAGGATCTCAGAGAGGCAAATGAGAGGATAGAAACTGGCCACCCTATGTGCCAAACCCTGAGATCCTCCTGAGTACTATCCCATCAAACTGAATTTGTTATACTGTTTTGGACTTAAAGATGCTTTGTTCTCCATACCCGTGTCCCCTGCACATCAACCCAGTGAAGACTTACAGGGACACAAGGAGGAACACCCCCAAACCACCTTGCTCCAGTATGCAGATGACCTCCTCCTGGCCTCCAAAACCCTGGAGGAATGCCAACGGCTACCAAGGACCTGATAATAGTCCTTGGCCCCTTGGGGTACAGGGTATCTGCAAGAAAGGCTCAACTGTGTGTCCATAAAGCTGTATACCTAGGCTACCAACTGGAGGAGGGAAAACGGAACTTGTCCCCCAGCCGCACTGAGGCGATCCTCAAAATCCCAGTCCCTGAGACGAAGAAGCAGTTGCAAGAGTTTCTAGGAACTGTGGGGTACTGTCCATTGTGGAATTTGGGATTTGCAAAAACAACGAAACCCCTATATGCAAGTACTGGGGAAAGGAAAAAGAACTTAAATGGACTGAAGTAGAACAACAAGCGTTTGAATCCTTTAAAAAGTCGCTCATATGGGCAACCTCCCTTGCCCTACTAGACATAGTAAAGCCCTTCCAATTGTCTATGTGAGGCCAGAGGCACAGCAAAAGAAGTGCTAACTGAGAACTTGCGGCCATGGAAGAGACCTGTGACCTATCTTTCAAAGAAACTGGACTCTGTAGCTGCAGGATGGCTGAGCTGCATGCGAGCTGTGGCTGCCACGGCCATCCTAGTCATAGAAGCTAGGAAGCTTACACTGGGACAGGATATTGCTGTGGTAGGGGGACCTATGGTTGAACCACTCCTAACCAGTCCCCCGGACCGGTGGATCTCGAATGCCAGGACTATACCACAAATCCCCAAGGTAGTGGCTGTGACCATGCCATCCCCAGTGTTACAGCCACAACCTACATACTCAGAAAATGATCTAAAGATAAGCCAAGAGCTGGCCTGCCAAAAAGGCTGGGAGCATCCAGGGTGGCTGCTCCATCCTGATGGAAGAAGATTCATGCCAGAAGCTCTGGGAGAGATCTGACTCAAGGACTACATGAAGGTATGCATTTGGGATCCTCTCTAAACTGTCTCAGTTGCTTCTCAGGCACTTTTACATACCCAGGCTTGGACACTGGGTGGCAGATGTCACCCACCGTTGATTGCACTGTGCTCGGGTAAACAACCCCAGAAAGAAAAGGAGCAACCCCAACCACGAGCTTGAGGTAGTAGTCCTGGAGAATTCTGGGAGGTGGACTTTATGGATATCAAATTTAGAAAGTATGACTACCGATATTTGCTGGTGTTCGTAGACACCTGTTCTGGATGGGTGGAAGCCTTCCCAACCAAGAAGGAAACTGCTGCCACTGTGTGTAAATTATTAGTAACTAAAATTGTCCCTAGATTTGGCCTTCCCACCACCTTGGTGTCCAACAATGGGCCAACATTTATTGCTCAAATTACTAAAGTCTTAGCAATGCTTCTAAATATTAACTGGAAGCTCTTCAGGGCAAGTAGAAAAAAATAAACAGAACCCTAAAGGAATTGTTCGTTAAGTTGCATTTAGGACCTGGCGAGAACTGGGTTGATCCTTACTTTACCTTTTGCCCTACTTCAAGTCCGATGCACTCCCTATGTGAAAAGCATGTCCCCATTTGAATTTATGTTTGGCAGACCTTCCCCAAATCCTCCCAAGATTGAAAGAAGTAGAAATAATGGAAGTCACTAATCGTTCCCTCATCGAGTGCCTGCAGGCTGTGCAACAGGTGAGAGACAAATCATCTGCTCTGACACCTTCATTTTGGGCCTAACCAAGGGAAAGGGAACAGGCAGCCAACAACGTGCAACCAGGAAACTGGACATGGGTAAAGAAGCACCAACCTGACACCTTAGAACCTAGGTGGACTGGCCCATACCAAGTGATACTTACAACACCAACTGCAGTTAAAATAGTGGGGAGGGGGCCGTGGATTCCTCAGTCATACGTAAAAAAAAAAAAAAGCCCTCCCTGAGCATATCCTGGAAAGATGGACACCCAGAAAGACGGAAAATCCCTCAAAATTAAGGCTTTACAGAACTTAATTGTTTTTCTCTGAGTATTGCTGACAACACCCAGTGTTTCCCCCAAGCACAAACACATCTGTGGACTGCTATTCTAACCTCCAGCAGTGAATATGTAACCTCTTATACTGGGTATGACCCCCTGTTTTCATTTTGATTTGTTTGATTTGCTAGGAAAGAATTGGCATTCTGGATCCTTTAAAAGTAAAGGGCACAATGGGACCTATACTCGAATCCCGTCCTATTGGTGCGGAATACCCTCTATAGAAAGAAGGCTCCAAACAAACCATGTCTATATATGCCCGGCTCATGGACTCCCTAACTGCCAAGAGGAGGGACATTACCATTGCGCAGCTTGGGGTTGTGAAACCATCATTTTCAGGGTGGAAACTTGATAAAGATGACCCTATTATTTTTACAAGAATGAGACTCAAGTCGGAAGGGTTTGATTCCACTACGTGTATGGTTTCCAAATATAACCCAATAAGAATTGGATTCAAGCGTTATTGGGTTCACCGGGAAAACATGGGGAATTCAACATTATGTAAATGATAGAGATCCCGGGAAACCTTTTCTATCCAGCAAAGTAAAATATGGCAACCTGCCATCCGTACAAAGGCCCAAACCTCAGGATAAATCCTGAAGAGCCACAGCTGGTGTCATTAAGATTCCTTTGCCGCACCCTCCAGACTCTCCAGTAACTTTCCCGTTCACTGCCAGCCCAACTCACAGGGCCCTTCTCATTCAGGAGCCACCTCAAGGTTCTGTGTTTGATTCTCGGGATGCTGTATTCCAATTTATGAACTCAAATCCTCACCTCACAGCTGATTGTTGGCTTTGTCTGAACGCTGCTTCCCCTTACTATGTAGGCACAGGTACAAATAGCACTATTGGTACAGAGTGTAATCCAATTAGAAATGTTAGTAAAAAGGATTACACGAAGCAGCAGTCTATAGGTGATGTTAGTATGGACTCAAGTCTAAGCTCACTTTAAAAGATTTGCAAGGGCAAGACTGTGTTTTTATTCATCTAAGTATCCCTTTAATATATCAAGATATCGAGATTTTTGCCTTCAAGCTGCTCCCATTGAACCAAATGTTGATCCTAATTTGTTATCTGCTCCAATGAGTACTTGCTTTACTTGTGCCACAGGATGAACACCCTGTCTCTTTTCCCCCGGTATTTGTGTGCTAGTGCATGTTACTCAAGTGTACCTGTGTTCTAGGGATAACTTTGGAATTTCCGGATGAGTTCAAAGAGCCCCAGTATTGGTCCCACTGGTAACAGGGCTTGGGATTATGGGATTACCTGCAGTCGGGTCAGTTGCTTTAATACAAGGAAACTTAAACTATCAGACTCTTAGTCAGCAAATTGCTTTAGATCTACAGGGATTAAAAAAAACCTGTCTCCCATTTAGAAAGATCCCTAGACTCCCTTGTAGCAGTTGTGTTGTAAACCCGCCGAGGGCTTGACTTGCTCTTTTGGAAACAAGGAATGCTGTGCACAGCATTGGGAGAAACTAATTCTATGCAAAGCATTCGGGAATCAATAAAGATAGATGAGCCCTGGTTAGGAAAGGATTAGAACAAAGAGTCAAGAAAAGAAATGGAGGAACCAATTGGTTTGAAAAGCTACTTAATTGGTCAGCCTGGCTAACTACCCTATGAACGGCCCTAGCCGGCCCCTAATCCTCCTCCTGCTAAACCTCACATTTGGCCCAGTAATAACCAATAAGCTAGTGGCATTCCTTACACAGAAAGTACAAGCCACAAAACTCTTAGTGCTGTGCCCACCATACACTGGGCTGGCTACCGAAGATTCAATGATTTGAACTTGGCTAAGAACAGGAGAGTATATAGCAGCTCTGGGCAAAGCTTAAGTAGCCTTGACAAGAGAAGTCATTTTGAGCTTTCAGAAGCCATTATGAATGGTAAATAAACTAGCTATGAACTGCCAATGAACTAGCTGATACTGGGGAGTTAGGCTGTGCAGACATAGCCCAAGGGAACGTACAGAAGGAAATGGATGTTCAGAAGGCTTTCGAGAACGACCAGAGCAGTTTTGGTTCAACTAAGAATGGCTAACCACAATACCCCGCTTCTGAGCTCTGCCTGCTTGCACACCTGCACATTGCAAAAGTATAAAAACCTTTGGAAAATTAGACTGGGGGGCCGCTCAGTCTCCCCTCAAGAGAGCTGATGGTCTGGTCCCTGAGCAGGAAATGAAACTTGTTCTGCTGAACTATCCGGCAGTCTGGGCGGTTTGCTGTCTGGGAATGGAGTGTAGCTACAACAGACACAGGTGGTGCCATTCTGCCTGTGAGTGGAGTCACGTGGCTGGGAAAATGGAGGCCCCAGGTTGTGGCCTAGCCGAAAGCCAGCCTGGAGCCGGCCACCCAGCCAGAGTCCTGCCCAAACCAACAGGGTGGACGCAGGCGCCCCCAGGCCTGCTGCTTGCCGGAGACGCGGCACAACACTGTTTCCCAGTCTTGGCACAACAGACTCTATTTTGAGTCCTGCACCTCCATCTTAGCTCTCAAGGCTGACCCCTAACCGACCTCCCCTCCCCAGCTCAACCCCAAATTCCTGGAACCAGCTCGTCACAAAGCCAGAATGTTTTCTGAAGATATGGTCACTCCACGCGTCCCTGACATATAGGTAAGATTAACGACCTTCTCCCTTCTGAAGCACCTGTGTGCGCAGATCCTCCCCAGCTTTGATCCTCCCCAGCCGTGCCTGCCAGCAGTGGGCATAAAAACGCTGCCAGGATTTTTTCCCCCTGCGCGGCTTCAATAGCTCAATACCCTGAGTTGCTGAACCTGCCCGCAAGCTTCTCAATAAAGCCTGCTTCTAAAACTTCGTTAATTGCATCTTTGATTCTGTTTTCACGTCCAAATAAACCTTACACACTGAGCCTCGAGAAGGCTTTTGGAGTCAAAATCCTCCCAGCCTCCAGGCAGCAGCGTCCCAGCCCCCTCACAAATGCAGCCCGGGAAGGCAGGCGAGTTCCTGGGAAAGCAGGCACGTCAAGTCCCGCACACCAGCAAGAAACGGCGCAAAGACGGACACCAGCAAGAAACGGCGCAAAGACGGACACCAGCAAGAAACGGCGCAAAGACGAACACCGTGAATTCAACCCAACAATTCTCCCGAGGGTGGTGAGGTAAAAGGAGCCCAGAGGGGCCCCCAATCCGTGAGACCAACATGGGAGGGCCCACTCCTGGGGCCGGCCTACCTCATAGCTCCAAATCACACAGCACCGCTTCTTTTCGACCTCTCCGGGGACAGGTGTGCCTCGGTCCATGGCTCCACGCGAGAAACAGCTCACGGCGAGGCCTGGTTTGGGATCCCCGTGAGTTTTATGAGCGGTTAGGGAGGCGTGGTCGATGACGTGGGTCGACCAAATTGGCTGAATTGTTGAATTGAATTCACCTGGCCTAGGTGAGCCAATGCAGGTACAGCCCCACCCAGGCATAGCTCCCCCTCCTGGCTGGAAACCTGAACTGCTGAGCATGCAGTGAGCCACTGCTTCATGAGCCGGTAGCTCGGACCTCTGAGCATGTATAATAGGCCTGCCAGTCCCTATGCTAGCTCCCTAACAGGTTTTCCAGCCAAAGGTCTGCCTTCTGGAGCTGTTCTACAGAAAGCACTTAGTTCCTGACCCCTATGCATTCGGAGTAATGGATGCCCTCGCTTCCGTGCTTGCTTCTATTTCATTCTGGAATGGTCCTTGTTTCACAGGTCGGCGAGGTCAGGAATTCTGGGCTGGTTGGCTACCAAGCACAAAATAAATAGCCAACAGATTGAAATCTCAACCCCTATATTGGTTTATTATCGACCACACAAACTTGTCTTCTGGAACTTCCCTCCTAAATTTCTGAACCCTTGAACTCCTTGACACATGTACTTGGAAAGCAAGGATTCCAAACTCTGATCACCATATCTGACTGCTCCCCCAGTCCCTCTGCACTGTCAACCAGCAAAGTCGGGCCTCTCCATTTCTCAGAAGCTGCAGATTGTTACGTGACATCACCCTGTGTTTAAATGTTAGTGATTATGCCATTTAAAAAACAAATGTGTGAGCCAACTGGGGGCAAACAAGACTCGTTTCAAACACCAGCTCTGTCTCCTCTAAGGGCCCGTGTACAACTGCGACAACACAACAGTGGGTCCTGCTGGGTCTCCATTAGCATCTGGGAGGAAGGTTATTTATTACAGGGAATCCTACCTTTGTCCCTTGGTGTTAATGGCAGACTCACTGGGTGACGGATTGTGTCTGACACGCACCACGTTTGCCGCAACAAACACCAACACTTTGTCAAACTCCGTTTGGTATTGCTCCATCCCTCCATTATTCTCCCTAATCACAAAAATAATTAACACATTCATATAAAAGCACAGGATGAGGATAGCTTTAATTTATGCATCTAGTTCAGGGTCATCCCTCTTATCAAGATATGACAATCTAATGAGGCTTAATTAAAAGTAGCAGTGAAGCAATTTAGGAAACTGAGGGATTGTCACGAGTCCTGGTTGTGACAGCATGTTCTGTGCACCATGGAAGATAACAGATTTGTCTTCTGTGGTATCTCATATCCATCATCCCCAAACTACCTGCTCTTAGGGGTAGAGAGAGCGAGCTTGTCTTTGAAAAAAGTGCCTGGGTTTGGTAGCTGCTCACAGGATGGCAGGTGTAATGTATTATGAGAACTTAACAAGGCTCTGAGAAGATGGCTATTGGAAGGTCTGGCTGGAGGGCAAGGTCATGGCCCTGAAGGATTCAGGATCCAGAAGTCAAGTCAGAACTGGATGCCAGAGACTTTCTCAATCCAGCCCTCTTTGCCCCTCCCCTAAGGCCAATACATTTCTAAGGGTTATGGATTCTACTTCAGAATCTTTCTCAAACCCAGGGCCCTCTTCACCATTATTGTCTAGACCTGGTCACCTCTTGCCTTATAAATACAAATATGGGTTTATTGTAAGTCTGGGTCTGTTAGGTTTCTCGGGTGGGAAATGTTTCGGTCCTTGGCTACACACTGGAAAGAAATTCACACCAAAGCCTGGGTGGTAATCCGAGTGGGTTTATAGACATGAGAGAAGAAGGTTCCGGCGTTACACTAAACTGAACACGGGCACCCTCATGACACTGCACACTCAGCCCTGCTGAGTGGAAGGCAGAGAAGCAGCTGAAGGGAAGGGGCGGTGGTCTCCAGATTCCAGCCTTGTAAGGGCTTTCAGCTGGGAGGCATCAATTAAGCTCTCCTGGCTTGGGCTTAGCCCGCATTGGCTTCCAACCTCCTGCAGGGGGCCCCCTAAGCATGGAGAGGAACAAACCCTTGTCTTGCTACCTAACCGGTCTACATTCCTGCATGGCTACATTGAGATGGAACTAGCCCCTTTAGACAGCCTGATGGGTTCACCAGGAGACACGGGCCCCAGTGTTCCCTGTGACCACCTTAAATCTTAAACTACTGTTGGAGTTTATATTACCTGTGTGGGTCTGTGGGCATGGGACGTTTCCATGCCAGAGACCTGAAGTTACACAAATAGGCATCCAGAACAGAACTCATACAGGCTCTAATAAGATGCTCGGATGCTTCTCGCTAGGATGAGAATTTAACGAAGTGTGTGAGCAGTTCAGATCTTGTAAGGGAGAACAGGTCAGTAGGGTATCCAGAGAAGAGAGCAAAGGTCAGGGGAAAGGGAGGGGGCCCACAGACATCTGTGCTCTGTGTTTGGCCACAAGACAAGAAACCGGGTCTCCTTGCAAAAGAAAGCAGAACAGCAAGTCCCTCAGAACTACGACATTTTTGAACATGACCTATACAACACTCGGCTCTGGGAGGCGCCTTGGAAAACCATAAAAGCCCTAAAAGAGGGGCAAGGAGGAAGCCCAAGTCTTTGATTTTCCCTGCTGTGCTTTCAGTGTTGAAATGTCTGTGCACGGAGCCTTTGAAATTTCAGAATCAGAGAGTGAATCCACAAGCCAAGCTCCTGCTTTATTCTTCAATGCATTTTGGCCCAGCTTCTCCTTGGTGAGACATGTAACAGAAATTCTGGACTTAGGAGCCACTTGGTCCTTGGACACTGGGAGATTTCAGTGGAATCTGAAACAGGGCTCTAACCACCAGCTGGACTGGCCTAGGAAGCCCAAGTATTCATTCTCCCAAACACCAACCTCCCGTTGCTCTTCATCTGTCTGCACCTTGTTCAGCTTTAGTTGTCCGTGGAAGCGTTTGGCACCCATCTGATGCTTCGGAACCCAGAAAGGAGGAAAGGTAAAACTGGGATTCAAATGAAACAGACTTAAGCAGGACCATAGCCAAGATGTGCCCAGGGCTCCTCGCAGCATTTGTCACCTTCATTTCCCTCTTCGGACTCAGACGTGGCAAGGTTCAGAAACAAGCTTTACCAGAAAGAACAGCTGTGAACCCAGCCTGCTTCCAAGTGAGAAAAAGCCCTTTACACATGAGTTCCTGAGGTCAGCCCAGCCCTGTGCGTCCCCACCCCTCCCAGAGTCCCTGGCTCTCTGGCGAAGCATTAAAGCAAGTGGAAGCAGAGATTTGCTCAGAATAAAAAAATCGTTTTTCACAATAGCACGGCACGTTCTGGATGGCAATCACGGCTGCACAAACCATATCCGTCCTCCAGCCATAATGTTGGCGCCTCAGTGACCATGCACATACATTGTGTGGCGAGACTCAGAGCCTGTTCCATTTGTGGTCAATTGTTTCCTCCCTCTCCATACTTTGCACTTAGGAGACATGATCTCTGGAAGTGGTTGAGGCTTGTCTTGTCACCAATAATCATCTCCTACACCTTCCTTTACAGTCACTAATTTGATGTGTTCACTCAAAGAAATGCCAATAATATGAGGTTTCAGAGGAGAGCTCCTAGAGCTCCCCCAGACAACAAGGAGGCCGAGTGTCACCGTCATTATCCTGAGCTGGGAGGGGGCACTAGTGTTCTGGAAGCTGGGGATCCGTCACTGCCTGCCCACCGCACAGACAGAGCAGGTGCTGGTTATAATTGCTTCTAGATGTCCTGCCATGCTGAGTTGAAAGTCAAACCCGTAAACGCCGCCCGACTACAATGACACTGGAGTACACAGACATTTCTGCATCATTGCTGGGTGAAAATATACTGAGTGGAGTTGGATGAGATGGCAGCAAGTGCCTAAGGAGGGGATGCTGTGGGAATACCAACAAGATGACTGTCAGTCGCCGTTTCCTCCTCTCGTCTGCTTTCCCCCCCCCTTTCTTTCAGGCCCAAAAGACATGACAAATATGTAAGCAAACAAATTTGTTCATTTTTAGAGGAGTCTCTCACCCCACCCCACCCCCATCCAACTCTGGCCTCCTTTGAGCAAGCCAGTAGAACTTTTTTTTTTTTTTTTAAACCTGGCTTCTGCTATGGCAATTTCCGGAGTTGCTATGTGGCTGTGTTTAAAAGTCGCCTTTGGGATCCAGAGCACAATCCTTGTCACAAAGGCATTCTCCCAGTCCCAAATAGCAATGCGACCTCCTTTCAGAAGGTTGTTCTTGTTTCTGTAGACCCAGAAAGGAGTTCAAGCTGTTGATCTTGACCGTGGTTGTCGAGTCAGCCTCTCATGGACACCTCATGGGAAGCGGAGCAAACTATGCCAGTCTGTGCTATCACCAGGGCTGGGAAGTGAAGCCAACCGTGGAGGGCCATAGGTCGATGTGTGGATGGAGATAATCAGGTCTTTCGTCCTTATTCTATTTCAGTCTGGAAACATCCCTGAAGCCTGCTCAGTGTCATAGCAACACACAAACTTTCACTGACAGTCTGGGGCACATTGGCTGCAAATCGAACCCGGGTCTTCCCGGTGAAAGACGATGAGAGATCTACCACTGAAGCACCGTGGCCCTCACCTCAAACCAGGGCAGTCATTTCCCACAGATCTACCAGAGTTCAAACCAGACCACAATGCGTGATGACTAAGATTGCCACCAGAATCTGATACTGATGCAGAAAAAAACCTAACTACCATTTTATTGACTCCCACTCATACCAGCCCAATAGGACAAAGAACTGCCCCTTTGGGGTTTTGAGACTTTAAATCCTTACAGTAGCGGTTCTCAACCTGTGGGTCGCGACCCCTCTGGGGATCAAATAACCCTTTCACAGGGGTCAACCATTTCATAACAATAGCAAAATTACAGTTATGAAGTAGCAATGAAAATAATTTTATGGTTGCAGGTGACCACAACATGAACTGTATTAAAGGTTGGGGGCATTATGAAGGTTGAGAACCACTGCCTTACAGAAATAGACAACCTCATATTTCTCCCACGGACGGGCTAGTCAGTTCAAACCCCCGACCTTGCGATTAGCAGCTTAATGCACAGTCCACTACACCACCTGGGCTCCTAATGCTATAATAAGAGATACTATTGTTAGATCTCTCCTGGGAGAGATATACCTCAGGCCTTGGCTTCGCGCGAGAAAGAATTCAATTCGAAGCCTGGATTGTGATCCAAGTGGGTTTTTTGAGAGAAGAAGTTTCAGGTTTACACAGGCACCTCGGGGCCCCTCACGGGGCACAGCCTACCTAGAAGCTGCTGGAGAGAAAGTCACTCAGTGGGCTCCGGGATCCTGCCTTTTTTTCTTTTTTTAAAAATCGTTTTATTAGGGGCTCATACAACTCTTATCACAATCCATATATACATCAATTATGTAAAGCACATTTGTACATTCACTGCCCTCATTATTCTCAAAACATTTGCTCTCCACTTAAGCCCCTGGCATCAAGTCCTCATTTCTCCCATCCCTCCCCGCTCCCCCATCCCTCAAGAAACCTTGATAATTTGTGAGTGGTGATACTGAGAGGGTTGTGGGAGGGTGGATTGGAAAGAGGGAACTGATTACAAGTATCTACATGTGACCTCCTCTCTGGGGGACGGACAACAGAAAAGTGGGTGAAGGGAGACATCGGAGCGGTCAAGATCCTGCCTTTTCAATTCCTCCATAGGGAGGCATGGTTGACGGTCATGGTCAACCCCAATGGCTGGATTGAATTCACCTGGCTCAGATGGGCCAATCCAGGTGTAATGCCCACCTAGGTGTACCACCCCTTCCTGGCCGGAAGTTTGAACCTGAGCATATGTAATGGATGACCCAGTCCCTATGCTAAACCACCTAATAGTATTTGCAAGATGCCAAGCACCGTTCTAAGCTTTTTGTGTATAATAATTCAATTATTCCACTTAACAAGCCTATGTGTGGACTCTATTTGGCCTCCTTTTACAGATGAAAAATCAGTGGCACAGAATGATAAAGTCATGAGCCTAGGACCACACAGTGAGGAAGTGGAAAGGAGAGATTTGGACCCAGGCTGCAGAGCCCATGCCTTGGGTGCCTACAGCTGCCATGTAGGACACAGAAAAGCATGGAGCAGACTCGGCGTAAGATATTAGGGAGTTGGGAGGACTGTAGCATGAATGTATGTGCTATGACTTCATGAGAGTAGCTGCTACTCAGATCCAGAAGAGAATACAAGCCTTTTGCAAAAATTATTTTTGCCAAGAGAGGGTGGAAAACTGTATCTTGTGCGAAATCCCCCCATCCTGCACATGTGCATAGCTATTTCAGAAGGTTCCAAACAATGTGTGCTGTGCGGCAAACCAAACTGAGCTCAGGGGGAGCTGGTCTGTGGGTTATGTTAGGCAGAAAGTGAGCAGTTTGAACTCACCAGCCACCACTCCAAGGGAGAAAGAGGAGGCTTTCTGCTCCCATGGACTTACAGCCTTCGAAGTGGCAGGGAGCATTTCCCTGCGTCCTATGATTAGGATCTCAGAGGGTGAGGGTGGAGTTGGTTGAGACCTGTCTTCAGGGCATTTCCCAGAAGGGCTTCCTGCAGTGGCTCTGCCTTCAGGAATGTCTGATGACCTTGAGGGCAGCAAAGTCCTAAACACACTCAGGCAGTGGTTCTCAACCTTCCTAATACAGGTCCTCTTGTTGTGGTGATGCCCCCCTCCCCCAACCATTAAATGATTTTCTTGCTACTTCATCACTGTAATTTTGCTACAGTTATGAATTGGGTGAGCCCTGTGAAAGGGTCATATGACTCCC
This sequence comes from Tenrec ecaudatus, assembly GCF_050624435.1. NCBI lineage: Eukaryota > Metazoa > Chordata > Mammalia > Afrosoricida > Tenrecidae > Tenrec > Tenrec ecaudatus. Next base: position 31,910 of record NW_027457775.1, read on the forward strand.
AAAGGTGTCGCAACCCACAGGTTGAGAACCACTGCACTAAGGGTTCCCCTCCCAGGCAGCCCTACCAGTGTCTGGTGTGCATACTTCTGTGAGGTGAGAGAAATGGACTTAGTGTCTGCTTCTGGTGACAGTTGATGTGGGTGGGCTTTCTCCCTATGTCAAATCCCTCTCAAGCCATTTGTCACCACAACAGAGGGAGCCATGCACAAAAAAGCAAGAAGAGGATGCAGCACAGCAGGACAGCAAGCAGAACAAAGATTGAATAAGCACAATTCACTTCAATCATGAATCGGGTGCCCATGAGATGTGAGGAAGACCCCAGTCTAGTGACATTAGATCAGGTTTAGGGATTGAGTGAAGCGACCCCTCTTGGCTCCCCTCAGCCTCTATTTTGCTTTCCCATTGATCCTGACCCTTGCATCGTGATTGGTCCTTACTCCAGCATGATGGTTGGTTTCATAACCACGGCATATGGGAATGTGTTAGTCGATAGGTTATACAGGCACAGCCTCTGGAATGGGTAAGTGAGGAGGCGATTTGGGCTCGCTCATGCAGACCTCTAGTTGTCCTTGACATGACTGCTAGAATGGATCCTGTGAAGTGATTTGAGATCGGCGTTGAGATCTGATAGGTCATGCAGACTTCTAGCTGATCCTGGCAGTACCCTATTTTAAGGAAACAGAATGTTTGGCGTTTAAGTCGTATTTGAGCTTAAATTTTGAGCAATAGGCTGTGGCTCACAGTGAGAGTCTATGTGGAGACCCTACATCCATTTTGAGGGGCCACAGATTCAGCCGCCATTGAGTTCTTCCCTACTCTGACTGGCAGTGGAAAGCTTGTCCCTCAGGCAGTGTGCTTGCGTCCACTCCCCGGGCCACACTCAACGATATACGGTAGTGTGCACATCCCAATGAAGGTCCCGCTCATGCTCTCACAGGCCCTCCTGAAACTCCAGGAATTGATCTGTCTTCAGGCACAATTTTTGTGACAAAGTTGTTTGTTTTCTATGTCTTATTTAAGTTTTCAGGAGCCCAGGTGGTAATGCTGGATAGTGTTGGACTATTAAGAGCAAGGTCGCTGGTTCAAAGCCACTAGTCATTCCACAGGAGAAAGATGAGGTTATTGCTTCCTGTAAAGGTAGCAACTTCAGGATCCCTACACAGAGTCACTATGAGTCAGAGTCAGCAGGACAGAATGGGTGTCATTTTAGTTAAGTCACTGTGGCTGTGGGTCCTTCCAACACTATTGTGGCCTCATGCGGATGCTCTCCTACATCCAGAACAGCAGTTTGTGCCTTTTTCTTGTGTAAAACTTAGCAAAGGAGTTCCTAATAAAATATAGTTGGATTGGGAGTCTTTTTCCCCTAAAAACAAAGTAAATACAAAAATAGAAACGAGACTATGGTGCTAATAACCAGTTGGAGAGTTGAGAATGCTGAACTCTCAATCCTGATAGAAAACCATTGTGACTGAGCACCTGCTCAAGGTCATCCACAGCCTATGAGGTTGAGCCTATGTGTTGGGGAGTAATTGTGTACATAAAGTTAACCATTTCTCTTTCTAAAGATTCTGTCTAAAGCTTACTTTAAATAATAAGTTTTCCCCTGGGCTAGGTAAAGTTCAGCATTCATCATGTTAGGCCAGAGGAGGCAAATCACACCCACTACCCAGGGAGCATTGCTTCCAAAAGCACATTGCCTGTGCCGGGGAAGAGGGGAGGTACCCGGACCAGAAATGCTGACAGAGTGGAACCAGAGAGCTCAGCCCCCAGCTTCCCGAGGGAGCAGCTGTGATGGTTCACTTCTGGATGAATATGTTTAAGCAAAGGCCAAGGGCATGACTTGGGCAGCACGAAAAGCAGATGTGCAGAGGTTGTTCACTGCATTCCAGAAGTTCACACACTCTCCTGAGGCTCCTTGGCTCAATGGCAGGAAGTCATTGGTGGCTTCCACCTTCAATCCCAAAAGGTCACTGCCGTCCAGTGGATTCCAACCACAGTGACCCTATATGGAGTTTTCAAGACTGTAAATTTTCATGGGAGCCAGCAGTCTCATTGTCCCCCCTGGGACAGCGAGCTAGCAGCCCGTTTTGCCACCAGGGCTCCTTCCTCTCAAATTCTGGATCCAGTCCCTCCGAATATCCTGCCCTGCCCTTGTCTAGGCTTCTTAAATGCGTTCCACGCTGCTTATGTTAGTCTGGGTGCATTCGAGAAACAAATCCACAGAAACACGTATGTATAAGAGAGTTGTATATAAAGGGTGAGTGCACATCAAGAAAACATGCTCACATGTGCTTATGCACCCGCTTTGTCTTCAGCGATCATGTTGGTGTAGGCTGGTGTGCTTTTTCCATGTGGACTTTGTTGTTTCTTAGCTACATGGCCCCCTGTTTATCTTCCAGCCTTTAAGACCCCAGACGCTATATGCTTTGGTAGCCGGGCACCATGGTGCTTAACTACTACACCACCAGGGTTCATTAGCATGTGACTTATCTCCTGTCATTCACACTAGATGCTCAAAATAGCAGGAGACCAGGTTTCTCCTTTGTGGCCACACCAGGTACTGACAGAACCAAGAACAGAGACACAGTTATATATCTTGACTATCATTTTCATATTATATGCCAGGAATCCCTAGGAAGGGTCTTGGAATTGTTCTACTCTGGTTCAAATTTCACACACCCTCCCAGTTTCCATACTGACTCTGCCAAACCCCTAGTAACTGATTTGCACCTCCTATCAACTTGGAGAAAACACCCTAGGCCAGATATAGAAGTGGACATACTTGGTACCCAGAAAAACTGTTCAGTGTTTTGAGGGCGGCTCAGCAAACAAAATGGGCACAGTGATTAAGCATTCAGCTGCTAACACAACGCTCAACTCTGTAGTGGTTCTGCAAGAGAAGGATATGGTAGTTGACCCCCCAAAAGAGTTACAAACTTGGAAACCCTACGGGTATTTGTATAGGGTCGCTATGTGTTCCAATTGAGATGATTGTCATAGGTTGGGTTTGGTTCAACCCGTCTTACTGAGGAGACTCCTTCTTTACACGCGATCAGTTACTTTAGAGGAAAAAGGCATGCCTGTCCCAGAACAATCCAAGGACTGGTAAAGGCAACACCCACAAAGACACTCCCTCTGCCTGCCTAACTCTAAAATGCTGCCCATAAAACACTCTGCCTGGTAATATCTGGGGAGCACACTGGGGAGGTGCAGCAAATGTGTGTTGAATGTATGAGGCCATTTCATAGTTTGGTTGCACGATCAGGGTGTCTGTCATAAAGCCCATCTCTTTGACTCCACCTCTCAGCAGAGATGAACACAAGCTTCCCATTTTTTTCTCGGCAATGTCCTTGTCAAATAAAAGTTCCTTGTAGATCAGTAACTTGCCACAGAGCAAAAGATATGGGAAGAGGCTCATCTTTCTCCTGGCTATGAAATAGAATGGCAAGCCCCTCCCTTCAACACACACACACACACACGCACGCACACACACACACGCGTACACGCACACCCCTGCCTTACAACTACATTCGGTTGATTAGCAAACAAAGCTCTACAACCCAACTATGTGTTTTTCTTCTCCAGAGGAATGACGGACTTATATACCCTGCATTGTCTTTTTTTAATGGAATTGCCCCAGTTCTCCTCACCTTTCCTTAGATAGTGCAGTGAACTATTAGATGACTGCAGGTATTGAAAACTAGTATTGATTTCCGGTTTGTGTCACCTTTGGCTTTTAGCACCCTCCACTTCTCTAGTAAGCTTTCCATTGCTTTGGGGAAATTTTCTCTCTCTGAATTTATTATGTGAGGGTGGTAGTGTAATAATCAATGTGCCTATGGAGGACTATCCTTCATGACCTAAACTCATTAAGGGGCAGTGCCTGATGGAGCATCAGGTTGGAGGAAGGCCTATTAACAACCTGCATTATACAGATGACACAATTTTGCTGAAAATGAGAAGGACTTGATTCACTTGCTGATGAAGATGAAGGATTGATTAAAGCCTTCAGTTTGGATTATGACTCAATGTAAAGAAAGCCCAGACCCTCACAACTGGACCTATTGATAACATCATGATAAATGGAGGAAAGATCGAAATTGTCAAGGATTTTGTCTTGCTTGAATCCACAATCAATTCTCATGGAAGCAGCAGAGAAGAGAACAAATGGCACATTTCACTAGTCATATCTGCTACACGAGACCTCTTTAAAGTGTTGAAAAGCAAGAGATTACTTTGAGGACTGGGGCGGGTTGACCCAGGCCATGGTATTTTCAACTGTCTCATATTCATGTGAAAGTTGAACACTGAATAAGGAAGACCAAAGAAGAATAGATATATTTGATTAGTAGTGATGTAAAAGAGTAATGAATGTACCATGGACTGCCAAAAGAACAAACCCATCTAACTTGGATGAAGTACAGCCAGAATGTTCCTCAGGGCAAGGATAATGAGACTTCGCCTTAACATTGACATGTTGTCCGGAGAGATCAGTCCCTGGAGCAGGACATCGTGTTCTGGAAAGTAGAGGGGCAATGAAAAAGAGGAAAGCCCTCAACAAATGGGATTGACACAGTGGCTGCAACAATGGGCTCAAACTTAAGAACAACTGTGAGAATGGTACAGGACCGGGCAGTGTATGATTATGTTGTATGTATGGTCACAATGAATCCAAACCCTCACTATGACACTGAACAACAACAACAACAACCTGACTGAATCCTCTAGGAGGACTCTTGAATGTGAGAAAAATGGAACGAAGCCAGAGGAAGGATTGGAGGATGTCTTAAGTTTCTGTCTTAATCTCCAAAAATTACCCAACAAGTCAGTAGCCTTAAAACACTTTTCCCCCTGCTTTGGAGCTTACAGGTTCAAATTTGGGGTGCGACTCTAGGTCAGGGTCCTTCTTTGTGGATACCAGAAAGTTCCTTGGCATTCCTCGCTATCTTTCTCCCCGTACTGTGTGTTACTGGGTCTATCCTGGCCTTTAACTCAGAAGTGTTTAGGTTTAGGCTCAAGCCTATTCTCATATGGCCTCATTTTTTAAAACATTTTATTAGGGACTCATACAACTCTTATCACAATCCATACATATACATATATCAATTGTATAAAGCACATCTGTACATTCTTTGCCTTAATCATTTTCTTTTTTTTTACATTTTATTAGGGGCTCATACAACTCTTATCACAATCCATACATATACATACATCAATTATATAAAGCACATCCGCACATTCCCTGCCCCAATCATTCTCAAAGCATTTGCTCTCCACTTATGCACTTTGCATCAGGTCCTCTTTTTTTTTTCCACTCCCTCCCCGCTCCCCCCTCCCTCATGTACCCTTGGTAATTTATACATTGTTATTTTGTCATATCTTGCTCTATCCCGAGTCTCCCTTCCCCCCCTTCTCTGCTGTCCATCTCCCAGGGAGGAGGTCACATGTGGATCCTCGTAATCAGTTCCCCCTTTCCAACCCACTCACCCTCCACTCTCCCAGCATCGCCCCTCACACCTTTGGTCCTGAAGGTATCATCCACCCTGGATTCCCTGTGCCTCCAGCCCCCATATGCACCAGTGTACAACCTCTGCCCTATCCAGCCCTGCAAGGTAGAATTTGGATCATGGTAGTTGGGGGGAGGAAGCATACAGGATCTGGGGGAAAGCTGTGTTCTTCATCGGTACTACCTCGCACCCTGACTGACCCATCTCCTCTTCTAAACCCCTCTATGAAGGGATCTCCAGTGGCCATACGGCCTCATTTATATTACAAAAGAACTCCCTTCTTTTCAAACAGGATCATGTCCACCAAGGTTCAAATTTCTCACATATTTTGAGGGGGCTACAGATCAATCCATAATGGTTCTTTTGGGTAGCTGTAACAACTGGCTACCAATCGAGTGACTTAAACAGCAGGCATTTGTTCTCTCACTTTTCTGAAGGACAAAGGGTTAAAATTAAGGTGTGGGCAAGATTCATTCCTTCTGAGAGTTCTGAAGGAGAATCAAAGTAGCCTCTCTCTGCTTCTGGTCACTGCTGCTAATCCTTGATATTTCTTGGCTTATAGATGCACTGATCCAATCTCTGCCAGTGTCTTCACACGGGGTCTCTGTGTGCCCACTCCCCTTCTTATAAGAACACACCAATCAGTGCATGTAGTATCCATCTGAAATCTAAACCCAGAAAGATGGAGCTCTTGAAATACTTATCTAAGCACATCTGCCAAGACCTCCTCTCCAAGTAAGGCCATAGCCTCAGGTCCCATGTGAACATGAATGGGTGTGTGTGAATGTGATTTAATGTACTACAGAGGGCACGCTTTGGCCTCAGGAGGAGTGTTTCGCCATTACCTGCTTCACAGCCCTGAGATTGCCCAGGCCTTTGCCACATTTTCTTGTCTTCCCAACATTTATCCACCATTAGGCCTTTTTCCCTAAGTTAGTCAAGCGTCAGTTTCTGTCACTTGTGATCATGACCCTCCCTCCCGCCCAGGTCACAAATTTAAAGTGACACAGGCAGTTTCTTTAATGGGCACTATGTTATCCTGACTAGCAAGCATTGCTAAGGAGGGAGGATGAATCAGGGAGAACCCGCTTGCTTCATCTAGCTTCGGGGCAGTCCACAGAGGATTGATCCCTGAGCCACTAACGAATTTTGCAACTGTCACAGAACAATGCAAATAAGTAAGATCCACATCTGCTGAACACCATCATGAGGTCAAACTGTGTGTAAATAAATGCCTGTTTCAAAGAGTGAGTAAATCCTATGGTAAGGAGTGACAGGGCTTTGTTGGCATAAACCCAGCAAGGCATTATGGGTCGGATATTAATGAACTCATGCTCCTGGGCCTCACAGAGCCCCAGCTCAACTGCTTCAGCTTGTTGACAAACTGAACTCAGGGTACCCGGAGAGAGCACTACCATTTTGATGAACAAGGTTGGTTGGGGATGATGCTTCCTAACTTGCATTTTAATATAAATTTGATGATTCATCTGAGCAATGTGGAAAGAGCATTCAGATAAAAGAGAGGGACAAACATCAAGTGACCAGAGGATGAAACTTCTTTCTAATCTGTGCCCACTGGAATTGCTTCTTGGGAAGGTATTTTTTGGGGGTGTGGGGTTGTTCCCCTACCCTGCTCCAAGCCTTCCTCCTCATGCCCACACCCACCCCAGCATACATCCTACTGGGAGAATGTCTCTGAATAATGAAGTTTTAATAAATGAAGCTTTAATGAGCCTGATAGTCTGCCTAAGACCCCTTCAAACTGTAGTCTTTCATTTGTATTCTTCCATCCTTTCTGAAGAAATGAACCTGATGGCAGGTAGTATGTTTCCTTTCCAGGATGAGCTGATAGAGCCTCTCGCTGCTGCAGTGGGAGGTGAAACATTAAAAGGCCCTCTGTGGCCATGAGACATGCCCACTCTCCAAGAGACACTGGGCAGGTTTTCTGAAGCTCCTCAGAATTGACTAGTGGCCCTGGTCCACCCATCTCAACCAACCCAGTCTTCATTTGCACTGCATGCCCTCTCTGAGCTCCAACTGCATGCTTCATTTGAGGATGACGAAGCCTCTATTGTCTGAGAAGATGCGCAGACATATGAACTAATCAATGCTCCCCCTGTCCCCGGGGAGTGTGAAATTCTCCCATCATGACCCACCAGCTTCCCTGGAAATTCCTGTCTTAACTCAGGCACTTAATATCAATGGTGTCTCTGCTTCCTTTCTTCTTGCACACCCCCCAGGCATTAACTGTCATCCTTCCTCTCCCTAAAATATACTTTGAATCTATTCACTTCATGCCATCCCTACTGCCCCAAGGTGTGTCTTGCATTGACTATGAAACTAGATTCTGTATCCATTTTCCAGGGCTGTCAAAACAAAGCATCGTAAATCAGGTGGCTTTTAAGAACAGTCCACCACCTGTCTATCAGTTCGTGGTGCAGTAGGTAGCTAGAGTGCTGCTGTGAAATTGGAAGCTGTGCCACCGATATGACAAACCCCAGAAGGGTCAGCAATGATGGGCAGGCTTCAGTGGAACCTCGAGCCCTGTGGTGCTCAACCTTCCTTTAATACAATTCCTCATGTTGTGGTGACCCCCAACCATAAAATCATTTTCCTTGCTACTTCATAACTGTAATGTTGCTACTGCCATGAATCGGGTGACTCGTGTTAAAAGGTCGCTGGACCCCAAAAGGGGTCACAACCCACAGATTGAGAACCACTGCTCTAGCCTAAGGCAGACTAGGAAGAAAGACCTGGTGATCTACTTCCAAATATTAACAAATGAAAGCCTATGGGTCACAAAAAAATATGGTCCTATAGAGTGCTGGAAGATGAGCCACTGACCTGCAAACAACAGCTACAAAAATAGACTCAAACACACCAACAAAGGCCTGCTGAACTCCAAAGCCCTAACAAACCCACTGCCCTCAAGTCCATGCCAACTCATAGCGGCCCTATAGGACAGGGGCGAACTGTGTATTAGTCTGGGTATGCTAGAGGAAAATCGAGGGAGACTCATGTGTATGAGAGAGAGTTGGTGGTTTTTAAAAATCATTTCCCTATTATTTAATCATTATATTAGGGATTTATACAACTCTTATCACAATCCATCCATCCATCCATTATAAAGCACATTTATACATTCATTGCCCTCATCATTGTCAAAACATTTGCTCTCCACATAAGCCCCTGGCACCTGCTCCTCATTTTTCTCCTCCCTCCCCACTCCCCCCTCCTTATGAACCCTTGATAATTTTATTGGGGGCTCATACAACTCTTATTACAGTCATTCCATCCATCCATCCATCCATCCACCCATCCATCCATCCATCCATCCACCCATTGTGTGTCAAGTACATTTGTATATGTGTTGCCCTCATCCTTCTCAAAACATTTGCTTTCTACTTGAGCCCTTCGTATCAGCTCCTCATTTCCCCACTTCCATCCTCCTCCCCCTCCCTCATAAATCCTTGGTAATATATAAATTATTTTGTCATATCTTACACGTCAAACATCTCACTTCCCCCACTTTTCTGTTGTCCGTCCCCCAGGGCAGAGATTTTATGTAGATCCTTGTAATCGATTCACCCTTTCTACCCCACCTTCCCTCCACCCTCCTGGTATTGCCACTCTCACCACTGGTCCTGAAGGGATCATCTGTCATGGATTCCTTGTGTTTCCAGCTCCTTTCTGTACCAGCGTACATGTTCTGGTCTAATTCTACCTTATAAATCCAGAGAGAGAGTTTTATATCAAACAGTATTTGTACATTAAGCAAACGTCCCAGCCCAGTGCACATCAAATCCATAAGTCTGGTATTAGCCCATATGTCTGATACCAATCTATAAATTCCTTTTCAGACCCATAAAACATGTGCAGTGATGCTGAATGCAGGATAATCACAGGCCAATGGGTGGAAAGTCTTGTGGATCCAGTGGCATTGTAAGCATCTCAGTGCTGGCTGCGATCTCTCTGAGGCTTCTTTGGCTTCAGAGGTCTGGTCGCATCCATTTGGCTTGCCTTCTGCAATGTCTCCCAAGGAGTAGCAGAGAGAGAGAGAGAGAGAGAGAGAGAGAGAGAGAGAGAGAGAGAGAGAGGTGTCTTCCACCTCCAAGGAGGAAGTACCAGATTTCTCAGAGTTCTCAGAAGGAGGCTATGCCCACATAAAAATCTCACTGACTATCTCCAGATTGGCAGCCTAAACTCCACGCCTACACTCCTAATCCTTAACTTGACACAAGATTAGGTGACTACCACAGGCTCCTAATCCATAACAAGCCCATTTAATTTTTCCCTGCATACCGACACCAATCCAATACCCAAAGCTTTACACAATGGGTGGAGATCTACTTCTAAAACATGAATATAGAAAAATCGCTTTTGCTTGAAGGCTCTCAAGGAAATGCTCACTGAAAACTCCATTCCTATTATCTCACCTCCCCCAAATTAGTCTTCTTCTGGGCTTTCAGTCACACCAAGATCTCTCCTGCCCCAAGGCCTTTACATGCACTGTCACCTCTTCCAAGCCCTGAAGTGCCAAGTTCAAAGTTCCAGTTAATCTCCCTGATCCTGAATTTTAAGAACTGTGTGTGTGGGAGGGAAGGGGTTGGGCTGTTTGTTGAACTGCTGGGTTTTGGAGCCATTTGTCATGCAACCTCATTTTGTCAATGACTGGTTAATTAATGCAGCATTCATTTGCCCTTCTTCCACTCACAGCACATGGCTTGTATCTTTGGGATCACTCTTCCACCATGCTCCATCTCCATGCTTCTGCTGGCATTGACCCAATCTGCCAGCTCCAGGCCTGGCTAGTCAGGGCATGACTTTCCTCTGTCCAAAGGGACTGGGTCAGACTCAGTATGAGACTCATGCTAGGTTAATGATATCTAACCCTAAAAAATGCCCCAGAAACAATTTCCTCATTGCCAATGAGTCCATTTTGAATCATAGAAGGTCCCTGTGGGGTTTCTCAGACTGTAAATATTTATGTGAGCAGAAAGTTCCATCTTTTTCCCTATGAGGTAGCTGGTAGGGTAGCACTGCCAACCTTGCAGTTAGCAATCCAGTGCTTACCTGATAGTGCCACCAATGATTAGAAAGGAAAAGAGCCTCTCTCTAATAGAATTCCTGAGCTTCTAGATAAAACTACAGCTGTCATCAGGAAGCCTGCGTGAAACTCAAAAGGAAACAGCTCTGAAAGGAAAAGGTTCACACTCTGATGGTATCAACTGAGTGCCAGAACCCAGCTATTCCTGATGCTCTGTCTCCAGACTTACAAATTCCATAAACCTACCCATTAATTCCTTCTCCTGCTCCTTCCCTTCTCACGCCCCAAGGTACTTTGACTTAGCTTTGAAGGCACTCACAACTTCACGGGTTCTGCCTTGCACAGGTGTCTGCTTGCTTCCAGTTCAGTCCTGACATTGTCCCTATCTTTAGCCATGTTAGGCTTGCGTCCTAGAGCTTTCCTTTGCTTGTCTCCCTATTGCTCTTGTCCTATGAAGTCTGTGGCTTTATCTTTAAGTCTAAGTCCTGCCCTTTCGCTTTCGTAGAAATCTGTCTCTGTATCTTGGCTCATGGCAGGTTGTGTCCTTCAAAGATGACTGTCCTAATGTTGCACATCGCACATTCTCTTGTTACAAGATGAGTTTGTGTTCATTTTTCCAGAAACAGGGCCTGCTTTCCCTCTTCCTTGCATCTTGCCAGGCCTTTGACTATGGCAGAAGTGTTGCTCTGTGACTTCCACCTGGTCGTATTGGGTTGTTCACCATTGGGACCCTGTCAGGATGTTGCAAGGAAGACCAAGCCAAATGAAAATGTCACATATAGGGTTCTTCTTGAGCTCCAACCAATAGAAGTATCAGTCGTGTGAGGGAGTGAGTCTTAAGAGAGCTGCAGCCTCTGTCCTTTGAGCTACCCCAGCTAATGCTTGATGAAGCCAAAACTAGTGTCCTCACTGAGCTCTGCCCAGATTGCAGATTTGTGAGCAAAATTGATATCATCATTACTTTAAGATGTTATTTGTGGGGATACTTTCTGTTAGCAGCAGATTATCAGAATACTGCCTAATCAGACTGCATTGCCAGTTTTACTCTCTCTCTCTCTCCATATATAGATATAGATATCCTCCACTCATCTGTCAGTTGGTTGTACTATAATGGTTTGTGTATTGTTATGGTGCTGGAAGCTCTGTTCCCAGAATTTCAAATACCAGCAGGATTGCCCATGGTGGACAGGTTTCAGTGAAGCTTCTAGACTAAGACAGACAAGGAAGAGGGGCCTGCTAGTCCACTTCCAAAAATTACTGAAAGAAAACCTTATGGATCACAAGAGAACACTGACTGACTAATGTGTTTTGGACACACTATCAGTGGACAATTGCTAGAGGAAGACATCATATTTGATGAAATAGAGGGACATGGAAGATCCTTATTGAGGCAGATTGACCTAATCGCTGCAACAATGGACTTCAACATTCAGGAATGTGTGACAATGGTGCAAGATCAGACAGCACTCCATTCCATTTCATATAAGGTCTCCATGGATCACAGTAGACTTGATGGCACTCTCTATATGTTTGTCTTCAGTGACTTCCCAGAGGGCTGCTCTGCCTGGCAGCCTCTATTCTTCATGCTTCCAAATGGGGAGCACAACAGGTCCATAGTCACTGATATTCCCCTCAATCCCCAGGTCATTAAGGAGGCATGAAACTAACTATGTTGTTCTCTTTGCCTTGTCTCTCTTCCTTTTCCCCTCCTCCAACAGGGCTAGAGGGGGTAAATACTTACCTTGCAGTCTAGAAGAGAATTTCTTCCACGCCAAAATCTTCTCCTTCCTCAAAAGGCACATACATGCTTTTCGCCTTGTTTTGAATTAAAATGGCAGATGGGATGGTAGGAAAGAAAATGAACTAGTCTAACAGAATGGCCAAACAGATTTACCTTCCACATAAGAATGCAAATAACTCCTCAATCTTGTTATAGAGTCATGATTTGATGAGCTCCATCAAAGCAGAGTAGAACACCACGGAGGTCAGACCAGAAAGACCATATTGAGTTGATTTTGTATGAGAGATTCTAGTTGCTAATTATACTTTTCATAACAGACAGATGGCAGGTATAGAAGCCCAGACTTAAAATGTCTTTATCTAATTGCCTGCCTAAATATATATTTGCAATATGGTCCTCAAAGGGAATACTTTCTTTACCTTAAATTCCATTTCTTTTTCCCCTTTTTTATGTAATTTTATTGAAGTATCATTGATGTACAATAAACCATAGTGTGTTTTGCTCTTTGAGGTTTTTAAAAAGAATCATTTTATTGGGGGCTCCTACAACTCTTATCACAATCTATACATACATCCACTGCGTACATTTGTTGCCATCATCATTCTCAAAACATTTGCTTTCTACTTGAGCCCTTGGTAGTAGCTCCTCATTTCCCCTCCTTCCCCCTTCCCCTCCCTCATGGACCCTTGATAATTTATAAATTATTATTCTGTCCTATCTTACACTGTCTGACATCTACCTTCACCCACTTTTTTGTTGTCCCTCCCTCATGGAGGAGGTTATATGTAGATCCTTGTAATCAGATCCCTCTTTCTACCCCACCTTTCCTCCATCCTCCTGTTATTGCTACTCTCAGCACTGGTCCTGAAGGGGTCATCTGTCCTGGTTTCCCTGTGTTTCCAGTTCCTATATGGACCAGTGTATATTCTCTGGTCTAGCCAGGTTTGTAAGGTAGAATTGGGATCATGATAGTGGGCGCGGTAGCATTTAGGAATGAGAGGAAAGTTATATGTTTCATCGTTGCTACACTGCATCCTGACTGGCTCATCTCCTCCCAGCGACCCTTCTGTAAGGGGTTGTCCAGTTGCCTACAGATAGATCTTGGATCCCCTAACTGTACCCCCCCCTCATTCACAATGATATGATTTTTTTGTTCTTTGATGCCTGATACCTGATCCCTTCTACATCTTGTGATCACACAGGCTGGTGTGCTTCTTTCATGTGCGCTTTATTGCTTCTGAGTTAGATGGCCACTTGTGAACCTTCTAGTCTTTAAAACCCTAGACTCTTTATCTTTTGATAGCTAGGCTCCATAAGCTTTCTTCACCACATTTGTTTATACACCCACTTTTTGTCTTGAGTGATTGTGTCGGGAAGGTGACCATCATGGAATACCAGTTCCTTAAATTCCATATCTATAGGCTTAAGTCTTACCCACAGGAAACCTATTTTTATTTTATCCCTGGAACAAAATCTTGCAATAATTTTCTCTTTTTGGGCAAGTCCATCCTCAATCACTTATCCTTTAACATTTACAAGAATTTATCTGTAACCAACCCCATTTACATAGTCTCATTCATGCTATTTCCACAATAATTGCTAATAACCCTATTTTTTAGAATCGGCAGAAAGCATCAGCATCAATATCCCATTGCGACTGGGTTGATTTCAACTCAGTGGTACCCTATAGGACAGAATAGTATTGCCTCATAGGTTTCCAAGGCTGAAAATAAATCTCTTTATTGTGAGTTGGGTGAAGGTTTACAGAATACATCTGTTTTCCATTTGACAGTTCACACATATTTTGCTTCATGATATTGACTGCAATCTGCTCAACGTAATATCACTTATCGCACTTCCTCCTTGTATTTCCTGTTTCCATTCCCCCTTCTTTCCTGACCCTTCTGAACTTTATCTTTGAATAAATTATATCCTTTTGATTCAAATAGTTGATTAGTGTTACTTTTTACCTTATAGATCTACCTATTGTTTGGCTGAAGATTGAGCCAAGGGAGTGAGTTCAGTTCCAGATCTGAAGGTGCCTAAGGACAACATTCTTGTGGGTTCCAAGAATATCTCTCTGAGCAATACCACTGAACATTTAAAATAAGTTTAAACTTTGTTGCACATATTTCTCCTATTCTATCCCAAAATTCCAAAGCAAACTCATTATCATTGTGTAGAAGCTGACTCATAGAGACCCTACAAGATAGAATAGAACTTCACCCTTTGATTTTCCAAGGCTTAAATCTTTACCAGAGCAGACAAACTCCTATTTCTCACATGGACCAACTGATAGGTTAGAACCACTTTCCTTGTGGTTAGGAGATCAATGAGGAGTCCACTCTGCCATTAGAGCTCGTTAAGAATGCGATCCAGCATCCCCTAATGCTATCCCTCTCAGATCAGTTGGTAGTGGTAATCAATGTAAATCTTAAGGGGGTCAGACTGCCACATCGTAACTCTTCCTTGGGGAAGATGGTGGGTTTGAACTGCTGATTGATTAGCCCTTAAGTGCTTAATTACTGCCTCACCAGGGTGCTCCTTAACATCAGAACAGTGAACACTTATTGGTTTATCTTACTGGTCTCTGTTCCCTAAAAATTGCACTTCATCCACAGGGTTTTCTTCCACAACACACAGCTGCTAGTGTTTTTGGTTTGTTTTTCCACATGACTTCACCTTCCTGGTCAAAGCTGATTTGTCCAGGGCTAAACACACAATGAAAACATAGCCATATTTGCACACTACAAAATTTGAAGTGAGACAGCAAGCTATTTGTTGAGTTTTTTGAATGACTGAAGTCTAAAAGGAAGTGTTATGATGCAGGAAACTGAGTTTTGATGTCCAGGATCTATGCTGGGGACCCAGTTGGCACTCCAAATGACTATTCAAAGTGATGGTATGAATTCTCCTCTTCCATGACCTACACATATAATAGCTATAACCACTAAGTCCATGATTTGACAAATGTCTTGTGTGATTGAGTTTGGGTTCCCCATAGGATTAGATCCTGAGACAAAGGTTTTAATTAAGCCATTTTCTGGGGAGATATCAATAAGGAAATGGGAAATAGAAAAGAGAAAGAAGGCAGCCAATGAAAAGTACATTATCAAACAATTTAAAATTGTGAGCAACTGGAGGTTAATCTTACTGGAGACACTGTAGAAAATCCACTAGTTATTCTGCCCAGAATGTGAGGGAGTGTGGCTATTTGTCCAACAACTCCTATGGGTCATTGGTTAAGGGTTACTCCAGGAAGCAAGAATTAACTCCACAACCTCCTAAGCCATGCATGCTCAGGTACAGTGGTCTACAGAAACTAGAGAAAGCAAGAAGAGAGATGTGCTGGCCATTCAGAATTAGGCTAGCATGCCAAGTTGTCAGACATGTCAGGTTCTTGAACTATCATAACTTGAAAGTCATCATGATCCTGTGAGATATACCACTGGTATTTCAAACACAAGCATAGTTACCCGTGGTGGAAAATTTTCAGAAAAGCTTACAAGCTAAATAGACTAGAAAGAATAACCTGCCAATCTACATCTGAAAAAAAGAGTGGTGTTTGTGGAGCACATTGATAGCAGTGGAATATTGTTTCATATAGTGCAGGATGATGAACCCCTCAAGTTGGAAGACACTCAAAATATAATTGGGGAAGAGCTATCGCCTCAAAGTAGAGTTGACCTTAGTGATATAAAGTTTTCAGGACCTATATTTGTTGATGTGGCAATGACTCAAAATGAGAAGAAACAGCAGTACTGCAATAACCACTAACAAGAAGATGGGATGCATGAAATATGGATCTAGAAAAATTGGAACACATAAAGATCAAACACTCTAGGTGTTATTGAACTGAAATAGACTGGTATTGGCCAGTTTGAATGTCACAATAATATGGTTTACATACCAGAGTAACAAATTTGAAAGGAATGGATGACTTTCATGTTAAAAATGAGAATGTTTCAACATCGATTCCAATGTTCACCATTGTTATGTGTAGGATATATTACACCTACAAGGATGAATAATTAATAAAGTTATTATTCAAATTTACACACCAACCACTAATGCTAACAATAAAGCCATTGAGGATTTTTACCAACCTTTTCAGTCTGAAATTGATGAAACATGCAATCAAGATTACTGATGACTTGAATGCAAAAATTGGAAACTAAGGAGGAGGATCACTAGTTAGAAAATATGGCCATGGGGATGGAAGCCACATGGGAGATCTCATGATAGAATTTTCCAATAAGGATGGCTTATTGATTGAAGATTTATTTTTCAGGGATGTAAACAGTAACCATAGACATGGATCATGTATATTCGATAGAAATACACACGAATTAAATCAACTATATCTGTTGAAATAAACTACTATACATACTCGAGTATAACCCAAGGCAACTAATTTTACCCCCCAAAGCTGGGGTGCTTTTTCAGCATAAAAAATGTGCTGAAAAAAACTCGGCTTATACTCAAGTATTTACGGTATAAAGAAGTTCAATATCATCAGTCACGAGACTGGAGACGAACTGTGGAACAAACCATCAATGGCAAATTCAACTCGAATTCCAACAAAATTAAAACAAGTCCCCAAGAGTCAAAGTATGAATTTGAGTATATCTCATCTAAATTAGAGGATACTTCAAGAAGAAAGTTGACACATTGAACACAAATCACCTGAGATGATACGAGTTCTGCAATAATATCAAGAACATCATAAATAAAGAAATTCAAAGATAATTAAAAAGATAGAAACTAAAGAAAAGACAAAACGGATGTCACCTTGAATGTGGAGTAGCTGAAGCCAATGAAAGAAATGATGAAGTACGAAAAAGAGAGAGAGAAATATAGAAATAATTGATGAAGTAAAGACGCTGAATAAAGAAGCTGAACATAAAATTTCAAAGGGGAATTAAAAAAGATGGAATAAAGAATTATATGAAAAGGTGCAAAGACCTGGAATTAGGACAGCAAAAATGAAAAGCATGTGCATTTCACTAGCTGAAAAAATTGAAGAGAAATTCAAAATACAGAATTACACAGATAGCATCAAAAGAAGATGAAAGGGATTCACTGACCACATGAAGCCCAGGCTCCACAGCGCTGAGTCCAGAAGACCAAGATAGCATAGGGTTCTCACTGCAGATTGCTCTGAAAGTGCTCACAGTAGTAGGCCCTGGATCAACTGGGGAAAATGTAGAACTCAAAATAAGAAGACTAACCTTGGGATATGATAGGCACTAGCGGAATTCCCATTTGACACCTGACCTCACCTCCATGGCTCAACTTTCAGCCCCCAAATAGGAGACCTATACTGTCAACGATGTACAATTCAGAGCCCAGCATTTGTCAGGGAGTTACTCAGAAGGCAGGAAGGCATGGGAACGAAAGACCAATGGAAACGGCAAACAAAGGGAGGGAATAGGAAAAGTAGTATTGCATTGTAGGTATTGCAATCAATATCATAAAACATTGCATGAATTGTAAAGAAAATCAATTTACTCTGTAGATTTTCCCTCACATCACAATCAAAACAGTGTAAAAAGAAAATAAGTCATATGACCGAGTACACTGGTAGATCTTGCTGAAGACCAATTTCCAGTGTTAAAAGATGTCACTTTGAGGAATAAGGCACAGCTGAGCCCTAGTGGTATAGTGGTTACAAACATAATGCGTCAGAACCAACCAAGTTGGGTTGCTCAACACAAGATCAGCAGTTCTGCTCCCATACAAAGTTCCAGTATTGGAAACCCACAGGGATATCTCTCCCCTGTCCTATAGAGTTGCTAAGGGTTGGAATCAACTTGATGGCAGTGAACTGGATGTAAGCCAGGCTGACTAGAGACACAAATCAAGTGACACTCATATATGTGCAATAAATAGTTTTTAATCAAGAAGTCATTATAGTATTTCTATTTCAAGGAAATATCCCAGGCCAGTCCAACTCAAGTCCATAAGTCCAACACTAGCCCATAAGTTCCTTTCCAACTTACGCAGTTACATGCAATGATGCAGAATGCAGGGATGTCAAAGGCCAGTGATTGCAATGTCGTGTGGACCCAAGGTCGATGGAAGCATGGCAAGACTCTGGCAGCTCTCAACGTGGGCAGGAAGCAGTCAGGTGAATGCAAAAAGAAGGGGAGGTTCCCAGGGCCCTCCTTATGAGAAGGCCATGATCACAAAGAGGCACCATCAGGCTATGGTGTGATTGACAGATTGGATACCAACCTTACACTTTTACATATCTTCAAACTGACATAAAATTATATAACTATCATACTATGGCATTTTCAATCACCTCATATGTACTTGAAAATGGACAATAATTATGAAAGATAAAATAAGAGTTGATGTCTTTGAATTATGATGCTGGTGAAGAATATTGAATATTCCATGGACTTTCAGAAGAAGGAACAAATCTTTCTTGGCGGAAGTAGAGCCAGAATGCTTCCTAGACGTGAGAATGGCAAGACTTCATATCACATACTTTGGACATCTTAACAGCTAAGCATAGTCCCTAGAGAAGGATATCATACTTGGTAAAGTGGAGTGGTGAAAAAAAGAAGAAGGTCCTCAATGGGATGAATTGGCATACTGGTTGCAAAAATGGTCTCCAACATTAACTGTGAGGAAACAGGCTGTGGGTGCTATGAGTTAGAGCCAAATTAACAGTGTCTAACAATGACAACTCCCCTCCCGCGCCCCATCTGTCAATTTGCTGCACTGTGGTAGCTTGTGCTTTGCTGTGATGCTGGGAGTTAGTCCACTAGTACTTCAAATACCAGGCAGGATCACCCACGGTGAACAGATTTCAACACAGCTTCCAGACTAAGAACTGACAGGACGACAAAACAATCAGTCCACTTCTGAGGGATTCACCATTGAAAACTTTATGCATAGCAGTAAAATATTGTCTGATATAATGCCAGAAAATGAGTCCCTCAGATTGCAAAACAATCAAAATATCACCGAGAAAGAGAGCTTCCTCAAAGTAGAGTCCACCTTAATGATAACTCAAAACCTCACAACAGGAGCTGTAGATAACATCATAATAAATGGAGAAAATATTGAAGTTATCAAGGATTTCGTCTTGCTTAGATTCACAGCTAATGCTCATGGAAACAACAATCAAAAAACCAAATAACATATTGCATTAGGCAAATCTACTGCACATAACCACTTTAAAGTACTGAAGATCAAGAATTTCACTTAGGATTAAGTTGCGCCTGGCCCAAGGCATGGCATTTTCCGCCACACCTTATGCATGTGAAATTTGAACATTGAATGAGAACGACTGAAGAAGAACTGGTGCATTTGAATTAAGGTACTGACCAAAAAATACTGAAAGTACCATGGGTGGAGAGAAGAACAAACAAATCTGTCTGAGAAGAAGTGCAGCTAAATGTTCCTTGGCAGATAGGATGGCGAGACTTCATCTCATGTACTTTGCAGATGTTATCAGGACAGACCAGTCCCTGGAGGACATCATACACATTACAGTGGAGGGGTTGCAAAAAGAGGAATACACCAGATCAAATGGATCGAGACAATTCCTACAACAATGGACTCAAACATAACAAAATTTTTGAGTATGGGGCAGGACCAGGCAATGTTTCATTCTGTTGTGTAGGCATTATTATGAGACAGAACTGACTTGAAGGCATCTAGCAACAAAGTGTACTAAAGCTTCTTCTGGCACCTTCATTTGCTAATGGATTATAATTCAAAATGAGAAAAATCATTGCAACCATTCATTAATAATCAGAACATGAAACGTGCAAAATAAGAATCTAGGAAAATTGGAAATCATAAAAAAACGGAATCTGACCTATAAAGATCAATATCCTAGGCATTGGTGAGTTGAAATAGTCCCTTTGAATCTTAAAATGATAAGAATGACTATGCTGACAATGACAAATTCAAAAGAATGTCTCTTTCATCCTCAAAAAGAGCATTTTTAGATCTATCTTGAAGTGCAATGCTGCCTGTGACAGAATAATATTTATCTTCATACACAAGGAAGGCCGGTTAATAGAACCATTCTTCAAAATTTCTCACAAACCACTAAAGCCAATGAACAATTGTACCAACTTCTTTAGTCTGAAATTGACCACACATGTACTGAAAATGCATTAATAATTGCTAACAATTGGAATGCACACATGGAAACAAAAAGGAAGGAAGAGTAATTAGAAACTATGGCTTTGGGGATCGAAAAGAAGCTGAAGACTGCATGAAAGAATTCTGCAAGAGCAATAACTTCCTCATTGCAAACACCTTTATTCAACAACAGGAGCGGCATATATACATGTGGAAAACACAGGAATGGAATTGATTAAATCTGTGGGAAGACATGATAGAGAAGCTCAATATAATTGAGACAAAACAAGACCGGGGCCAACTATGTAAAAGACTATCAATTACTAATATGCAAGTTCAAATTAAACCTGAAGAAAATTAAAATAAGAACGCAAAAGAGCCCAAATACAGTCTATATTATATCTGTGGTCGGTTGGGGTTTCTAGAGAAACAAACCAGTGATACTGATACATGTAGAAGAAGGAAATTTATATCAATAAAGAATTTTACATTAAGAAGTCCACACAACAAGAAACCCCAGTCCAACTCCAGCCCATAAATCAGATGCAAACTAGAGGCCCTTCCAGACTCCTGAAGCTGTTGGAGGAATAGCCCAAGAAACAGGAAAACCACAGGTTGGTGGAAGCAGAGTTGGGAGAATCCAATGTCAACAGGCAGTTGGCAGGCCACAGACAGCTCTTAGGGTCAGCAGGTCTCATGGTGATTGCCATCCCAAGAAGCCAGACGTAGGGTCCAGGGTCATTTCATCAGGAAGAAAAAGAGTGAGCCCATTCTCCACAGTCTACTTATAGCTATGAAATAGGTCATACCCCCAAGGAGAGTGTGAGCTGCACCTTCTGAAGATCCTGGTCAAGCTAAATTGACACGAAACCTTACTATCACAATATCTCACCTGAATTTAGAGCCTATCTCAAGAATGGTTCAGACATATTGAACATTAATGATCAGCTACCAGAAGACTTGTGAAATAGCATAAAGGTCATCAATCTTTTTTTTTTTTGTCATGTCACCTGTGGCTATTTATTTATTAATCATAAATCATTTTATTGGGGGCTCCTCAAAAAGATCATTAATAATACAGGAAAGAAAGAAAATACTACAGTGGATATCAGAGGAGAACTGGGAAACTTGCTCTTGAACCTAAAGCAGTTAAAGCAAATGGAAGAAATGATGAAATAAAAGAGTTGAACAGAAAAATTTGAAAGGACAGCTTGAGAAGCTAAAGTAAAGAATTATATTGTAACGTGTAAAGACCTGGAATTAGGAAAGCAAAAGGAATGAGTACAGTCAGCATATCATAAATTGAAAGAACAGAAGAAAAAATCCAAGCCTCGGATTACAATGTTCAAGGATTATTTATCAAACTATTGAATGATGTAGGGAGAATCCAAAGAATATGGACGGAGTGTACAGAGTCTCTGTTCCCAAGAATTAGTTGAGGTTCTACTAGTTCAAAAGGCCAAGAGGAAGTTGAAGCTGCAATGTAAGCATTAGTGAAAAGCAAGGAAGGGATAGGAATGGAAATATTTCAACACGCTCATGCAGTGATAGTCCATGTCAAGAAATTTGGAAGATAGCTATCTGGCCAACCAACTGGAAGTGATTAATATTTGTGTCCATTCTAAAGAAATATGACGCAACAAAATCTGCAAATTAATTTAAAATAACATTAATATGACATGCAAGTACAATTTTATTGACGATACCTTTAAAAGTAGTTATAGCAATATGTCAACAGGAAGCTGCCAGAAATCCAGGCTGTATTAAAAGAGGGCATGGGGCAAGGTATATCAATACTGGTTTCAGATGGACCTTGGCTGAAAACAGAGGATACAAGGAAAATGCTTACTTATGTACTATTGACTATGCAGAGGATTTTACTGTGTATCATAACAAACTTTGGGTAGCACATGAATACATATGAGAACAATGGGAATTCCCGTACATTTAATTGTGCTCCTGTGGTACCTGTACACAAACCAACAGGAAGTGGTTCGAATAGAACAAGTGGATAGTGCGTGGTTTAAAATCAGGAGAGTGTGTGTTGTGGTTATATCCTTTCACCATATGTGTTAGACAGGGTTCTCTAGAGAAACAAAACCAGGACATTTATGATTTGATAGATAGATAGAACACGAAGGAATATAACAGCTAATTAGTCCACATAGCAGTACAAAGGACTCAGTTTAACTCACTTCCATGCAACAGTAAATATGGCAGTACAGCCAGGCAGCAAACTGCAGAACTAGGTAAGGCAGCCACACACTGGTCTGATCACCAGAGAGCAACTGAGAGATAGGTGTGGCTTGCTGAGCCATTTATCTCTTTGCCCACGAATCAAACTGCGAACTTATTAATCCCACATGTTCTTATTGGCCAGGTTGGCACTATAAACCTACCTATCTATCACACTATACTTATTCAAATAATCTGAGAAGCTGCTCTGTATGAAGAAGTTGAGGCATCTGGTTTGGAGGAAGAATCATTAACAACCTGTATTATGCAGATGACCCAATCTTGCTGGCTGAAAGTCAATAGGCCTTGAAGTACTTACTGATAAAGCTCATATAGTACACCTTCAGTATGAATTAGTCTTCAACACTAAGAATACAAATGTCTTCTCAACTTGACAAATATAAACACACAACATCATTACAAATAGAGAAATGTAGCTAAACTCTATTTTACTTGGACCCACAATCAATACTCACAGAAGCAGCAGTCAATAAATCAACGTAGTTCATTGGAAAAATCTGTTGTAAAAGACCTCTTTAAAATGTGAAAGAGCAAATGCTTTACTCTGGGGATTAGCAAATTATGCCTGCTTTTAGCCTTGATATTTTTAATCACCTTAAATGCATGTGAAAGGAGGCTTAATTTCAGTGTCTGGTATGGGTTGAATGACTAACAGCAAGGTTGGTGGTTCAACCCACTTGCTGCTCCACAGAAGAAAGAGGAAGCTATTTGACCCTGTAAAGATTTACAGCCTTGGAAACCCTATATGGTCACTATGAATAAGAATAGACTTGATGGTAATGTTTGACATATGCATGTGAAAGATGGACCATAAATAAGGAAGACTGAAAAAAATATGATGCCTTTAAAATATGATGTTGCAAATAATATTGAATATACCATGAATGCCCAGCAGAACAAAGAGGTGTATCCCGGAAGAAGTACAGCCAGAATGTATTTTAGAAGTGAGGATGGTAAAACTCCATTTCATATACTTTGAACATGGTATCAGGAGAAATTAGTCCCTAGAAAAGGACAAAATACTTGGTAGAGCATCGTCAAAAAACAGGTAAGCCCTGAATGAGATGGATCAACACAGTGGCTGTAACAATAGGCTAAAATATGACCATTGTGAGGATGTCACAGGACTAGAAAGGCTTTTATTCTATTGTGCATAGGGTCACTATAAGTGGCAGTGCGTGAGTTTTTGTTGATTAACAACACTGGGATATGAGCAATGTGCCCATGGCATATGCTAAACTGTCACCATGCTGGACACAGTTGATCTTTGTGGCTTTAGAGGGTAATTATTTAGAGGGTTATGATTCCACTGAATTTTTTTCTGTGTATTCAAACTATTCCATCCTAAGATTCCACATATCTATCCAAACCAAGCTCACTGCCATTGAATCAATGCTAAGTCATATCGACCCTACAGGACATGGGTAAAATTGTACCTGTGAGGTTCTGAGACTGTACCTCTTTACAGAGTAGAGTCCCATCTTTCTCCTGAAGAGCAGCCGGTGATTTCAAAATACCGACCGTGCAATTAGCAGCCCAATGTGTAACCAAGAACTATTCAGGGAAGCTAGAGGGAGAGCATGAAAAGAAATGAGTAGTTGAGGTGGTTGGATGCGCATCCATCCCTTTGTTCTACTCTCTATGACTTTTTCTGAGTTCATTCAAAATGTAAATTAAGACACAAAATAGAATTCTACCCAACCCTGCTATATGCCTAAACAGTATCCATTTTTCTCATTCTTACTATTAATAGAAGCTCAATTTTGTTTAGGGTGATAATGTACCTACTTAAATCGCTCCCTCCTAGGCTCCCTTGCAGCTATGCATAAGCATTTGACCCAGTTTGGGCCAAATATGTGTAGGTGAAAGATACTGAGTAGGACTCCCAAGAAAGTTTTTGTTGTTGTTTAAGGCAAAACACTTGTCTGGCATAACCCATTTCATTTTTGTCCTTGGCTCTTCTGCTGTCATGCTCCCTAGTCAGAATATTGAAAGATGAGAGAGTCACATAGGTTACATGAGTTTGGCAGACCAAAAAGCATGCATTCTCCTATATCCAAGATGAGTCCCTGAGCAAATACGCCAGACCTAGGCTACCTATTTCAAGACTTACTATTGTATAAGACAAACTCCTGTGTGGTGCAAAGGGTTAACACAATTCACTGCTAAGACAAAGATGCCTTGGAAGAAAAACCTGGCAATCTACATTTAAAAATTCAGCCCTTGAAAACCTCATGGGGCACAGTTCTACCCTGAATCATATGGGGTAACTGTAAATCAGAATCAATTCAGTGGCAACTGGTTTGGTATTTTTGGTGTTAATATAAGAAAAATGAAGCTTTTGTGATTAGACCACTAGTGTCGGTTTGTTTTTTCCCATGTAGCCAGATGCAATTTGGACTGATAGAGAAATAATTAAAAGAATGTAGAGTTAAGTAAGCGTAATGATTATGGAACTAATCATTTAGCAATGGGCTGCTAACCACAAGGTCAGTAGTTCAAATGCACCAGTCACTCAGGGGGAGAAAAGTGAAGCTCTCTGCTTCTGTAAAGATTTACAGTCTTGGAAGCCCTATATGGGGTTGCTATAAGTTGTAATCAACTTGATAGCATTGTATTTGTTTGAGTTTGGTGACTTGTATGTAAGCTTTGAGGGGGTAGTAATAGATACTTTGAATACTATTCTTAGCACTATAGGTATTATGTCTTTTGCAAATGGATAAACGAACAAAAGCGATATTCATTTTGTGTTTTCTGTAGTTTGCCTTATTCTTCCAAGAAGATTGCTCAAGTGTTAAGACCCAGTCTTCTCTGGCATACTTGAATAAAAGAGTAACTGATAGACACAGACTTGAACCCTGGCCTGTGTGATCTTGGGTGTGTCACTGTTTTTCAATCCATTTCTCATCTGTGAACTGGGGATTACACACGTAGCCCACAGGGTTGTTTTGGAGATTCAGAGTAATGTGTGTGTCTTGGATTGAGTGCCCTTGCATACCGAGCTTATTCCTCAGGCCTGGGTGCAGGGAGTCTATTTGAGATCTGATGGCAGGGAGTGGGAATAGGAAAGCAGACGCAAGACTGAGTTAGGGGGAGAAGCAATCACAATGGGAACGGGGTGTTGAGGCTTTTAATTTAGGATACAGGGGCTTGATTCCCCCAGGACTTCTGAGCAACATGGGTTCTGTCCTAGAATTGTCTACCAGAAACAGGAGGCTGGGCTCTTCTTCGCCTGTAGTGGTGTTGAGCATTCCTCCTAGTAAGGTGACCTCTCCTTCCTTCCTGGGTTTGGCTTTCCATGCCTTTGAAAAGGCTTCGAGGCAGAAGGACATGGAGAGCTGCGTGCTGCACAGTTGTGATAAGACACCATTTCAGCAGGAGCCTGCACTTACATAGAGCCGTTCGTCACTGCTATGATGGATATCAGGAGGAGCCCTGGAAGTGCAGTGGTTACAAGTTGGTTTGCTAACTTTAAGGTCAGCAGTTCAAAACTACTAGCTCCAAGGAAGAAAGATGGGGTTTTCTACTCCAATAAAGAGTTGTAGTGTTTGAAACTCGCAGGGGGCAATTGTACACTGCCCCACAGGATCGCTATGAGTCGGTATTGACTGGAAGGCAGTGAGATGGTGTCAGAGATGGGTCAAAGGAATGTGGCATGGCAACCCTAAGAATCTGCTACAGAAGCATAAAGTGCCTGGGATAGATGAGTTTATTGTGCTTGACCTTTTAAAACCATCAAACGGGCAACAGTTAGAAAGACAAACATACCAAGTGTCATTGGAGATCCGGGGAAAGCAGAGAAACACTGCTAATGATGCAGGTTTGCTGCACAGCAATCTGGCAGAGCTTAGTGAAAGCCCATTGAATGGACCCTAGGACCTAGTGAGCCCCCCCTGGGCGTACAACCAAAGAAGCGCAATCACTGAGTTGACTTTCATTCCTCATGACCCTATCAAACAAAGCTGAATGGTCCCATGATGTTTTCAAGGCTTCTATTGGGAAGTAGACAGCCATGCCTTTATCCCACAGTGTGTGGAAGACGGCTTCAAACTACTGACCTTTGGGTTAGCAGCCAAGCACTTAATATCTCCCCCATCAAAGCTCTCTCCTGGATGGATAAAAACAAACAAAACCCCAGTTGATTCTTCCTCATTAGCAACCCTACAAGGCACAGTAGAATTGCTGCTATAGGTTTACAAAACTAAATTCTTACGACAGCAGACAGCCTCTCTTTGCTCCATGGAATAGCTGGTGGGTTGGAACTGCTCACCTTGGGGTTAGCAGCCCAACGCATAATTCCTGGGTATATAGGCCAAGCTATTTATCCAATTCACAGGGCCCTTGGGGCATTTTTAAAAGAATGGTCACCACGCTGATACCTGCAGTAGAGAAGAGTTGGAGCCGAATTGGATGCCAATCAACAGACAACTGAAGAAGGAAAAAAAAGAAAGATGATGATTGCTCATGACCAAGTGGCACGCAGCAGCACATGCAATTGATATGCAGCATGGCAATAACTCTTAATGACATTGCAAGGAGTTGAAAAGGTCAGAAACTGAATGAGATTTATATTGCAGTACCATTCATGGAAGCTGAAAGCCCATTCACCAAGCAGCATGGTCTAGTGCACATGGCTGTATGCCTATAAGGACACACACACACCAAGTACCCAGCAGGGGGTACTTGTCTGAAGAGGGGAATGGAAGTGATGTGAATGTGGAAAAGGAGGGACAAAACACAAGCATGGCCTGACATTGATCAGGGTTCACTGTGTGCTATAAAGTAGGCATGATTAATCACTTCCCTGTACCAGAAGGCTGAGCTAGATTTTTAAAGCAAATCGAGTGCCTGGAACACAATGGTTGTTAGCTGCTGTTGAGTCAGCCTCCAGTCAAACTCACTGTGACAACCAGCTCCCAGTGACTCCATGGGCAATATTCTCCCTGGTCCTGCACCATCTCTTTGGTTGTGCATCAGATTGTGATTCACAGGGGTTTTCGTTAATTGGTTTTCAGAAGTAGAATACCAGGCTCTTCTTCATCGCTCATCTTAGTCTGGACACATCACAGAAACAGGTTCAGTCTCATAGCCGCACCCAACCAAGCTTCCCCATTTCAGTATCATAGCAACACAGAAATCAGTTCAGTACCACAGCAATAACCAAGCATCCCCCTGACAAATGAGTGTTGGATGCACATGAGTTGCATTGTCTTGGACTCAAACCCAGATCTCCCACATGGAAAAGGAGAATTCTACAACTGAACCACAATTTACCCTCAGAATATAATAAGTATCCAGTAAATGGTTATTAAGAATGTGGCTGCCAGGAAAATCCACCAATTTCCTGCCAAGGCTTAACACTAATATCTTCCCCCACACACTAGAAGGCTGCAGAGGAATGACTTGCTCCATGCCAGCCCTGGTATCTAGACAAGGGACCCTAACACTGAACCACTGAGCCCCAGCAGGCTGGGGAGCAATGTCAAATTGGATGAGGGACAATCCTGGTTGAGTTAGTTCCCCTAAGCTCCTAGGGCAGTTTAGCATGTCCACAGCTGTGTTCTGAATAGCCATGCGATTACCACCGAGAGAAATTCTACATGCTTTCACACCCCATGCTAGTCGTTGCAGCCATCGTTGAGTACAGTTCATGCTCATCACTATCTAGAACTCACGGTGACGCTGTGGGTGAGCCATTGGGCAGGTAACCTCAAGGTTGGCAGTTCAAAGGCACCAGTTGTTCTCTGAGAGGAAGGTGAGATGATCTGCTCCTGTCAAGATTTAGCCTGAGGAATTTTATATAGGGTCACAGTGAGTCAGGATCAACTCAATGGTGTGGGTTTGGTTTATTAGACCCACCATCAGATCATATTTAATGTATTTATTAACATGTATATTTGCAAAAATCCAATGTCTTATTTTTATCACTGCATTTCAATACAATTTGTGCCTTTGTGATTCTGTATTTCATTGGAGGTATTTGGAAATATTATTCTGGGGAGTGGGCAGGTGTTCCATAGCCTTTCCTAAATGCCAAAAGGATCCATGGGGTTGGAATGGTTAAGACCCTCTGATAGAGTTTATCAAAGAGCCCTGGAGGCACAATGGTTAAGTGCTCAGCTGCTATCCAAAAGGTTGAAGGTTTGAACCCACCAGTGTCTCTGTTCTTGGAAGAAAAACCAGGCAACTCATTCTTGTAAAGATTACAGCATAGAAAAGCCTAGAGCAGTGGTTCTCAAACTTCCTAATGCCACAACCCTTTCATACAGTTCCTCATGTTGTGGTGACCTCCACAACCATAAAAATATTCTCATTGCTGCTTCATAACTGTAATTTTGTTACAGTCACCCTGTGCAAGGGTCCCACAGGTTGAGAACCATTGGTCTAGAGAGCTCGGCACTGATGCATTGAGTCACTATGAGTTGGACTGGACTAGAAGGTTCCTAACAAAAACACCAACAATCATTTTTTACCATGACCTTGTTAACTCAAAAAGATTAATAAACAAATTCACAAATGAGGACATCCAGTTGCCCCTCCAAACTGGAGAAGCATGAGTTAAATGGTGACCCTGACCCCACGGTGTCCTCCAGCTGGTGCCATGCTGCCTTTATTCCTTCTGCCTCTCAGTTCTGTGGAGAAGAAGGGGAACGGGAGGGAAAGAAAAAGAAAGAAATGAAAAGATAATTTTCCCAGCTTCTTCACATCACTGAATTGAACTTTACTTTTAATAAAAGTATTATGAAATGGAAATGGTGCTTTCACTATTTTGCTTTCAGGTGATATTCAGAGACATGGTGCTGGTAATTATTTGAGCCGGGGAGGTTAGTGTGCAGATTTTCTGAATATGGTTGAGCCACATGCCCCCTTCCAGGCCTAACATTTCCCTGGGCTATGAGAAGTTATAGACAGTCTACCCTCTTCTTCCTCTGACTTCGCTGCAAACCATGGACACACTGGTTCTGACTTGACCTGGCTCCAGTACAGAAAAAATATCCTCCTTGCATAATTGTAGTGCTTGAATTGGAAGGCACCCAGATACAAATCTCTCTTCTGGTGGCATAATGGGTTATGTGTTGGGCTATTAACTGCAAGGTCAGCAGTTGGAATTCACCAGTCGCTCCTTTGGAGAAAGATGAGGCTTTCTTCTCCCATAAAGAGTTATAACCTTAGATGAGTATAAAAACTCAAAATGCATTGGCAGAGATTCCACAGAGAATAAGCCTCCATTAAATCCCCTGGGACCATTCACCAGGGATGGGATTAAACCCTGCTCAACATCAGTACATCAGAAAGTGTATTGTTGCAGATATGATTAGGTTAAAAATTAACATCTTATCATTTGTCTTTACTCTTAACACGTTTTTCATTTGTTCTTTTTTTAATTTTCTGCTTTCCTTTTTATTGAAAAATTAACTAATGTCACTAAACAAGTAGAGAATTTGTTAAATGAAAATCTAATCGGTTATGTAAATTTTCACTGAAAACATAACACAATTTTATTTTTACAAAGAGTTATAGCCTTGGAAACCCAGGAGGCCGCAGTATTTTCTCTCGATAGGATTGTTATGCACCCAATGGCAATGAGTGTTGTTGGATTTTGTTTCTTTATTGTTTTCTGTAGCTATGGTGGGGTATAGGGGTTATGTGTTGGGCTGCTAAACGCAATGTCTGAAATGGCAAATTTGAAATCCCAAGCCACTCCAAGGGAGAAAGATGAGGCTTTCTACTCCCCTAAAGAGTTCCAGTCTCAGAGCAGCCAGTCCACAAAGAGAACAACATGGCTGGCCCCACTATGAGACAAGATGCCCCTCAGTTACCAAGGGTGATACAGGGGACAGCACTGGAGACACAGTGTGTGAATTGCACCTAACCTGATTCCACCACACCGAGGCAAAGTGTGGTGGAGTGCAGTGGAACAGCAAGGGAATGGAGTGGCAAGGTCCCCAGGGAATGCTGAAAGTGGACTTTGGGGCCAGGTTGTGGTGCCTCAACAGACTGGATTGGAAAACACTCCTAAGGTCCAACAAATGATCCTTGAACTAACTACAAGCTCTTCTTTCTTGATGTGTTTTGTTTTGTTCTTTGTCAGTGGTTAGTTTTTGTTGTTTTGTTGTCTGGTTGTATACTGTTGCTTTGTTTTCCTCTGTCTTGTTTTCGTGCATGTTAGTGTCTCCACAGGTCTGTCTAAATAAGAGAGGCTGGATGAACTATCTGGAGGAAAAACAACAGGACCGACAGTTCCGGGGGCACTTGGGATAGGGGGAGGTGCGGGAGGTAAGGAAGTGGTGTTAACAAACACAGGGACAAGGGAACAACATGGGACTCGAAATGGTAGTGAGAGGGAAGTGGCAGGCCTGGTAGGGAATGATCATGGGTAAGGTTACGTAAAGAAGAGGTATAGCTGTAACCCAGGTGGGGACGGAGCATGGTAGTGGGACAGGAGGAAAGTCAAGGGAGATGGAGGAAAGAGCTAGGAGTCAAAGTGCATTTATAGAGGTCTAGACAAAGACATGTGCATGCAAATATATATATATGGATGGGGAAATAGATCTATGTGTCTATATTTATAGGTTTAGTATTAAGGTGGCGGCAGGACCTTGGGCCTTAACTCAAGCACTCCCTCAATGCATGAATACTTTCTTTTATTAAATTGGCACTCTACAATGCTCATCCTCCAGACACAACTGCTGAAGCCAAAGCTGGTGAACAAGTAAATGTGGTGAAGAAAGCTGATGGTGCCCGGCTATCAAAAGAGATAGTGTATGGGATCTTAAAGACTTGAAGATAAACAAGAGGCCATCTAGCTCAGAAGCAACAAAGCCCACATGGAAGAGCACACCAGCCTGTGTGATCACGAGGTCCCGAAGGGATCAGTTATCAGGCATCAAAAAACAAAAAATCACAGCATTGGCTGCACACCTCCATGATACGATTGCCAAAGACAAACTTGTGCATAAGCAAATGTGGCGAAGAATGCTGATGGTGCCCGGCTATCAAAAGAGATAGTGTCTGGGGTCTTAAAGGCTTGAAGGTGAACAAGCGGCCATCTAGCTCAGAAGCAAAAAAGCCCACATGGAAGAAGCACACCAGCCTGTGCGTTCACAAGGTGCCAAAGGGACCAGGTATAAGGCATTATGAAAAATATATGGTATATGATATATATATATACACATAATAGTGAATGAAGGGGGAAGTGCAGAGTGGAGACCCAAAGCCCATTTGCTGGCCACTGGAGATCCCCTCACAGAGGGGTTTAGGAGAGGAGATGGGTCAGTCAGTGTGCGATGTAGTACCGATGAAAAACACAGCTTTCCCCCAGATCCTGGATGCTTCCTCCCCCCAACTACCATGCTCCGTATTCTACCTTGCAGGACTGGATAGGGCAGAGGTTGTACACTGGTACATATAGGAGCTGGAGGCACAGGGAATCCAGGGTGGATGATACCTTCAAGACCAGGAGTGTGAGGGGCGATACTGGGAGAGTAGAGGGTGAGTGGGTTGGAAACAGGGCACAGATTACAAGGATCCACATGTAACCTCCTCCCTGGGAGACAGACGGCAGAGAAGGGGGGGGGGAGGGAGACTCCGGATAGGGCAAGATATGACAAAATAACAATCTGTGGATTATCAAGGGCTCATGAGGGAGTGGGGAGCGGGAGGGAGGGTAAAAAAAAGAGGACCAGATGCAAAGGGCTTAAGTGGAGAGCAAATGCTTTGAGAGTAATTAGGGCAAAGAATGTACGGATATGCTTTATACAATTGATGTATGTATATGTATGGATTGTAATAAGAGTTGTATGAGCCCCTAATAAAATGTTAAAAAAAAAAAAAAAAAGAGTTCCAGTCAGAGAAACTCTCAGGTGCAGTTCTACACTATCCTATAGATTCGCCATGAGTCGGCATCAACTGGATGGCAGGAAGGACACATAACGATTCAGACCTGGGCTTAGTTTGGGTTCTCACTGAAGCAGACCCTGGCCAAAGACTGAAAGGCAATGAGCTTATTTAGGAAACTCTGAGCATGCAGGTAATGATGTGGCATTGTGAGCCAGTGGAGGGAAGGCCACCGATAACAAATAGATTGTGAATCCAATTACAAACCTGGGAACCTGCTGCTTAATCACGTAGGAAGTCTCCAGGGGTAGGTGTAGCACACGCCTCTCAGAGTTTTGCCATCCAAGGAGTGAGGGGCCTGGTCAGGGCTGTTCCCAGGGGCATATGTTCCTCAGCACATTCAGCCAGCACCAGCAAAGGGACCTTCAGAGCTGGCCCTTGGTGACTGAGGCGAGTACACGGAATCAGGAATTTGGGAATGAAGAGAAGGAGCACCGGGAATGTCTGCTACAGATTGGAGACTGGAAAGTCAACTCGGTGCTCCTCAAGGGGACAGGCGCTCCCCTCTCTGGATCTCACTTTTAACATCGATACACAAAGGTCGATTCTGTGAGGGTCACAGACTGGGGACTCCCATGGCCAAATGAGGACCTGTGTGGACTCTGGCTGGCCTGCTTATTCACTGCCATCTAGAAGATTCCAACTCACAGTGACCCTGTAAGACCGAGCGGAACTGCCCCTGTGGGTTTCTGAGGCTGAAATTCTATATGGACTAGAAGGTCTCATCTCTGCACAGCCCCCCACCCTATCCCCCACCCCCCGCTCCCCCAGTGTGACTGGTGGTTTCAAACTACTGACCTTCTAGTTAGCTGCCCAACACATAACCCACTGTGCCATCAGGGCTCTTTGGCCTACTTGGCTTCTATCCAATGTTATTGAATCGCCTTTGAAAAAATCAGGAGGTTTTTAAGAAAACAGGAATTTTGACTTTCTCTAGAAAAATCGATCTGGCATCACTGGAACCTAAACTAGAGGATCCACAATTCCACGTGGCTCTGGGAATCTCAACATTTCTTCCTCCTGCTCAAAGTAAAATGGTTTAAGGGGACCTTTCACAGCTGGTGGGCTGGTCTCCTTTCTAGAAAGTTGCCTCTGTAAAGAAAATGCATCTTTCTTCCCTTTTACCTAGTTGGGGGTGGTGAGGGTAGCAGGAGCCATTGGGTTAAGAAAAAACAGTCCAGGTAGCTTCAGTCTGCCCTGCCAGGGCTTTAGAGGCCAAGCCTTTTTTGCTCCAGCTGACTGGCCTGCTGTTTCCAGGGCAGCCCCACCATCTGTTCCCAGATGCAGGGAGGGAGCCGACTTTCCTTCATCACACCTGCCCCAAACTCAGGCCCACAACTACTGTCTAACACAGAACAACTTTTGTCTGTGGCCAAATGTGGGACCCCAAATTTCTTCCCTCTTTCCCGATACTCCTTCAGTGACTTGATGACCTGGGCCAGGCTGAGATGAATTAGCTTGCTCCTCACAGCTGGCTGCTGGGTTCCAGTCAACTCCCAGAGGCCACTGGCTGTGCCCATCAGTAGAAGTGGGAGTTGAGAACCCTCAGCTCTTGGCTGAGCAGCTCTGTCAGTCTGTAGCTGTTGACTGTAGCTGCTTCTGACAGCCAGTCTAGCTGGTGCTTTAAGTCATTTCAGTCGCTCCACTTCAGCTGTGATTAGTCTAGTCTCTGTAGCCTCAGAGGGAGGGAAAAACAAAACACCTCAATGACTTTGAATCAGAGTGGGTTATCCTCTTTTAAAAGGCAGAAAGTATGAATTGGAGGATATTTGGGCGGGGGGTCTCTTTTATGCATTTCACATTTATGAAATAAGAACTAACAGTATTTGTTCCAGTAAGTGGATCAGAACCACCTAAGGGCCCACTCCTCCCACCAGGCCACGCCTCACTAAAAATAGAGGTCCATCACTTGTCTGGCATTTTGTGGTACTGTGGTGACTTTTGTTTTGTGAGATACTGGGAGCTATGTGATTGGCATTTCATATACCAGCAGGGTCACCCAAAGAGCTTCCAGACAAAGAACAGACAATGAAGAAGGAATTGGCTACCTGCATGGGAAGAATGAGCCATTGAAAACCCTATGGATAGCAGCAATACTGTCAGTTACTAGACCCCCCATGAACAACAGAAGAACATTGTCAGAACGTGTGCCAGAAGATGAGCTCTTCAACTTGGAAAGTACTCAAAATACTGGCTGAGGAAGAGGAAGAGCTGACTTTTCATAGGCAAGTCGACCATAATGATGCAAATCGAGGATAGCCATCAGGACCTTCATTTGCTGATGGGCCACAACTCAAAATGAGGAGAAACAGTTCAAATCGTCATTAATAATTGAAACTTGGGATGTATGAAATATGAATCTAGGGACATTGGAAGTCATTAAAAATGAAATGGAATACATAAAGATTGATATTGTAAGCATTAGTTAGCTGAAATGGACTGATATTGACCATTTTGAAACAGAAAATCTTATGGTTTACTCTGCTGGAAATGACACAATCAAGAGAAACAACATTGCATTCATCATCAAAAGGACATTTTAAGATCTATTTTAATGTACAATGTTATCTTTGATAGGATGCTATCTAGCCCCCTTCAAGGAGAACCAATCAATACAACTATTGTTCAAATTTATGCACCAACCACCCAAAGCCGGTGATGCAGAAATTGAATAATTCTACCACCATATTCAGTCCCGAATTTGTCAGACTTGCTATCAAAATGCTATTGGAATGCAAAAGTTGAAAACAAAGAGGAAGGATCAGTAGTTGAAAAATATGGTCTTGGTGATAGAAACCAAGCTGGAGATCGCATGACAGAGTTTGCAAGACCAATAAATTGCTGATAGCATATACTATATTTTCCAACTTCTGTTCTTTCCTCTTTGGTTCCAACATTTGCACTCCAATCACCAATAATTACCAATTTATCTTGATTGTATGTTAGAATTTTGCATGATTAATGATTTCTTCAAACATTTGATCAACAACAAAAAAGGTGACCATAAATGTGGACTTCTCCAGATGGAATACACGGAAATCAAATTGACTACACCTGTGGGAAGAGACAATAAAAGAAGCTCAATATCAGCAACTGAAACCAGTCCAGGGACCGATTGTGGAACAGATCAGCAATTGTTCATATGTGAGCTCAAGTTGAAGTTCAAGAAAATGCAAACAAGTACACGAGAGTCAATATACAACCTTGATAATAACCCACCAAATTTTGAGAACATCTCTGAATAAAGCACAGTGTCATTTAAAAAAATGGAAATAAAGAAAAGATACAAGTGCATGTCAGAAGAGACTCTGAAACTTACTCTTAATCAGAGAGTAGCTAAGGCAAATGGAAGAAATGATGAAGTAAAGAGCTAAATAGAAAATTTCAAAGGACAACTCGAGAATACAAAGTAAAATATTATCACAAAATGTGCAAAGGCCTAGAGTTAGAAAACCAAAGCAGATCATATTCAGCATATCTTAAACTGAAAGAACTGAAGAAAAATGTCAAGTCTCGAGGTGCAATATTAAAAAATTCTATGGGCAAAATATTGAATGATGAAGGAAACATCTGAGGAAGATGGAAACAATATGGAGTCACTGTATCAAAAAGAATAGACCAACATTCAACCATTTCAGGAGGTAACATATGAGCAAGAACCAATGGTCAGGAAAGAAGAAATTCAAGATGCATGGAAAGCACTAGCCAAAAACAAGATGCCAGGAATTGCTGGAATATATATTGAAATGTTTCCACAAGCTGATAAAGCACTGGCAGCACTCACACATCTATGTCAGGAAATTTGGAATACAGCTACTTGGCTAACAGACTGGAAGAGATCCATATGTGTATACATACCAAAGAAGGGAGACCAACCGAATGGTCAAATTATGTAACACTATCATTGGCATCACATGTGAGTCAAATTGTACTGAAGCTAATACAACAACAGTTGCATTAATTCATTGACAGAAAGTTACCATATTCAGCATTCAAGAGCCATCGTGGCACAGTGGTTACAGGTTGGATTGCAAACCCCAAGGTCAGAAGTTCAAAACCACCAGTCACTCCGTGGGAGAAAGGCAAGGTTTTCTACTCCCATAATGAGTTACAGTCTCAGAAACTCACAGGGGCAGTTAGTTCTACCCTATACTATAGGGTCAGGATGAGTTGTCATCAACTACAAGGCAGTGAGTTTGGTTTCCCAGAGATTTAAGCCAGATTCAGAAGAGGATGTGGAACAAAGGATATCAGATATCAGATGGATCTTGCCTGAAAGCAGTGAAGACCCAAAAGATGTTTACTTATGTTTTATTAACACCCAAGGTATCTGACTGTGTGGATCATAACAAAACATGGATAGTTTTGAGAAGGGAATTCCAGAACACTTTGTCTTGCTCATGTGAAACTTGTACATGGATTAAGAAGCAGTAGCACAAATAGAACAAGGGTAGATTGCATGGTTTAAGAATCAAGAAAGGTGTGCACCCAGGTTGCACCCACTTATTATACTTTTTCAATCTGTATGGTGAGCAAATAATCAGAGAAGCCAAATTATATGAAGAAGAACACAGAATCAGATTTGGAGGAAATATTATTAACAACTTGCTATATGCAGATGACACAGTTTGGCTTGGTGACAAGGATGGGGGACTTGAAGCACTTGCTGGTGAAGATCAAGGATTGCAGCCTTCAATGTGGGATACAACTCAACACAAAGAAAACCAAAATACTCACAACTGAACCAATAGGTAACATGATGATAAATCGAGAAAAACTTGAAGTTGTCAAGGATTTTGTCTTGTCTGGATCCACAAGCAATGCTCCTGGAAGCAGCAGTCAAGAGATGAAAAGATACATTGCACTGGGTAGATCTGCTGCATAAGAGCTCTTTAGAATGTTGAAAAGTTAGGATGTTACTTTAAGCAGGAAGTGCACCTGATCCAAACCATGGTATTTTCATTGGCCTCATCTGCATGTGAAAAGCTTGCCATTGAGTGAAGAAGACCCAGGTAAACTGTATGAATTTGAACCATGGTACTGGCAAAGAATATTGACAGTACCATGGACTGCCAAAAGAACAAACAAAATCTGTCTTGGAAGTATGGCCAGAATTCTCATTAGAAGTAAGGATGGTGAGACTTTGGACATGTTGTCAGTGGAGACCAGTCCCTGGAGAGGCATCATGCTTAGAAAAATGGAAGGGCTGTGAAAAAAGGTTGAAGGCCCTTGAAGAGCTGGATTGACACAGTGACTACAACAAGAGGACTGAGCATAGGAACACTTGGGTGGATGGAGGAGGAGCTGTTATTGTTACATTCTGCTGTGAATAGGTTTGCCATGGACCAGAACCAACTGGATGGCAAACTAACAACAACAACAACAACAACAACAGGGAGAGACATTAAAAAGCCAAACTCACTGCCATTGAGTTGACCTTGATTCAGAGCAACCCGTGAGTTTCCCGAGAGTGTAACTTTTCACAGGAGGGGAAAGCCTGTTTAACCTACTACTTAGCAGCCCAGCCCATCACCAGGGCTCCACAAGGATAGAGAGAAGCACTGTTAGGGCTGGATAGGGCAGAGGCTGTACACTGGTATATATGAGGGCTGGAGGTACAGGGAATCCAGGGTGGACGATACCTTCAGGACCAAGGGTGTGAGTGGCGATGCAGGGAGAGTGGAGGGTGAGTGGGCTGGAAAGGGGGAACTGATTACAAGGATCCACATGTGACCTCTTCCCTGGGAGAGGGACAGCAGAGAACCGGGGAAGGGAGACTCTGGATAGGGCAAGATATGACAAAATAACGATGTATAAATTACCAAGGGCACATGACGGAGGGGGGAAAGGGGAGGGAGGGGGAAAAAAGAGGACCTGATGCAAAGGGCTTAAGTGGAGAGCAAATGCTTTGAGAATGATTGGGGTAGGGAATGTATGGATGTGCTTTATACAATTGATGTATGAATATGTATGGATTGTGATAAGAGTTGTATGAGTCCCTAATAAAATGTAAAAAAAGAAAAGAGGAGAAAAAAATGATTAGGGCAAAGACTGTACAGATGTGCTTTATACAATTGATGTATGTATATGTATGAACTGTGATAAGAGTTGTATAAGCCCCTAATAAATTGTTTAAAAAAGTGATCCTCAATTCTATCTGAATCCTTGCCAGAGCTGCAAGTTGCCTTAATAAACACGAGCAAAAAAGTACCTCTGGCAGCAGGCCGCTCAGGTTCAAATCCAGGCTCTCTAACTTATTGACTATGTGACCTTGGGCAAACCTGGACCTCTCTGTGCTTCCAAAGACTCACTTTCCAGAAGGGAAGTCATAAGCCAACTTTTCTTATTCCTCACTGGGTTGCTTTGAAGATGAAATGAGACATCTGTCTAAAAATGCTTCTGACCATCCCTTGGTTCTCAGAGCTCCACAAATGCTATGGATTATTGTTATTAGATTATGAATGATTTTTTTCCAAGGCTAGTGCAAAGATTAACATCAGTGCTACTTCTCTCTGACAAAATATAAATCCAAATTTCTAAATAGCAGGGTCTGAATAGATGCGCTGTTAACAGCATCTTGCTTTTCTCCCATCACTTGTCACAGTAAATCTGATAAGAAATGCTGGGCTAGGGCCTGCAGCCAAGCCCCTCACTGGCAGCGTGCAGGACCTCAGGTTGTTGGCAGGCCAAGGGGCATCACAATGGCAAGAGGAGACTCCACAAAGGGCCCCTGCTTCCTCCACCACGCCCCCCTTCCCCACGTTCAGGGTGAAATGTCAAAATACAATTTTTTTGTCACCTGGAGAAATAATGAGCCCCCTTTCCCGTTGCCTTGGCATCATCAGAGCGCAACAGCCACGTGGGGTAATCACTGTCTCAGTGTTAATGCTGCTCAGTTCAAACATTTACACAGGCCCTGGCGAAATGAAACCCGTGCTTTCTACCTAGGTGGAGTTTGAGGCGATTCAGCCCATTTGCTTCTGCTGAAGAGGCTACCTCAGAAAAACAGGAAATAAAAACATAGAGGGTGCCATTGACATTAGGTTTCTCGTTTTCTTCCTTTCTTCCCTACCTTCCTTTCTTCTTCTTGCCCTTCTCTTTCTCTTTTCTTCCTTCCCTCCCTTTGCTCATGTCTTCCTGCCTGCCTTCACCTTCCATCTTCCCTCCCGCACTCCTCCATTTCTTCATCGCTCCTCTCTCCCCACCCCCACCTTTCTCCTTTACTTCCCTGCCTTTTCCCTTCAGCCTCCCAGTCTCCCTCCTTCACTCTCTCCCTTTCCTCCTTCCTTTCCCCACCTTGTTTTGATCCAGTGATTTGTACTCCTTTCTTCCTCTCATCCCACCCCTCCCCATTGCTGGAGAAACATCAGTTCCTTGTGGCGCTGGTTTCTTGGCGCCAGACCCTGTTCTTTGGGTGTTCACAAGTCTGCGTCCTGTGTGCAAACATAAGACAGACATATGATCAGGGTTGGACAGAAGATGGGATTTGACAGGTGTTCTGCATCCCAAATGTTCAGGAGGCAAAGGTAAAGTCAGGCTCCTGCCTTTAAGGTTATCTCTCCCATTGTAACTGCATCCCACAAAGGCTCCTGCCTCCTGGCCACATGAGGCCTGCTGCCTGCCTTCCTCTAGCTCCTGGGGAATTGGGGCAGCAGTGGCAAGAGCAACAAAAATCCCCAGGAGTTGACAAGAAGGGAGGCTGCCTTGCTCGAGAGACGGCCCCCTCACCCACCTGCATGTTGTTGAGATGCAGGTTCTCATCCCTGTGGCTGGGCAAGAAACGCCTCCTCCCCAAACGCAGTGGCTTCAAACAAGG
Organism: Tenrec ecaudatus; assembly: GCF_050624435.1. Taxonomy (NCBI): domain Eukaryota; kingdom Metazoa; phylum Chordata; class Mammalia; order Afrosoricida; family Tenrecidae; genus Tenrec; species Tenrec ecaudatus. Next base: position 72,283 of record NW_027457775.1, read on the forward strand.
ACCATCATCGTGTGGTTGCTGGGAGGCCACTGGGTCGTGCTTGGAGTCTCCCATGAGTTGGCAGTCACATGGGAGCTGGGGCAGGGGCCTCTGGTGACTCCAGTGCCTACACGTGCACTCAGAGGGCTGGCAGCTGAAGCTGGCCGTTAGCGGGGTGCTTAGCTAGGTTGTTGGTTGGAGTGTCTCCACGTGGCCTTTCCAGGTGGCTCAGGCTTCTTTCAGCATAGTGCTGAGAAGTGTCCTGAGAGGTAGCACGTGGAGGCTAGACATTCTAAGGGTGAGCACTCAAGAAGAAGTCTTTGAAGGGATTTTTCAGAAGCCGTGAAGCACTTTGGGGGAGGAAAGGGGGTTGCCCAAACTAGATGTCACAGTGTCATCTTCTCCATAATCTATTGGTCACAGAGGTCATGAAACATTCCAATTTAAGGGGAAAGGACATAGACTCTACCTTCCTATAGGTAGCCTGTCAAGGAATTTGGGGGTCACATACGAAGACTGGGAGACCCTGGATGGCACAAATGGTTAAGGACTCAACGTAACAAGAGGTGGGCAGTTGCACCCCTCAGAACAAATAACTAATGGCCTGCTTCTAGAAGCCCACAGGCTTGAGAATCCTGTGATGTGTAGTTTCTCCCTGGCACCCAGGGGGTCCTCGGGAGCCAGAACCAACATAACAGCAACGGGTTGGGTTTTTGTTGGTTTTGTTTGGGCTAATATTAAAATGACTAGTATGAAATGATATATGTATTGTGTTTAACTCTCAGGACTCTGATTATGCTGAAGTTGAACAAAACCGTCTGCCTCTTCTATGAACGCCAGCCGATGGAGGCAAAGGGTGAGGGTCTAGAGGAAGAATGAATGTCAAATTCCCGTCCTCATGTTTCAGCTGTCCTTAAAGGGCACAGGGGATAAACCAGATGTCTTTGATATGATTTTAGCCTAATGACGTGCTAGTATGATGATGAGCAGCCTGAAAAGTGGTTTTAACTAATGTGATCCAATATTTGAAAAGTTGACGATTTCACATCGAATTTTATATTCTCAGCATCTCAGTTACAAACAGAAAATCAGGCCTTAAAATCCTTGCATTTCCCCAAGGCAACAACAGTCTGGAGCTAGAATTTGAATGTCCCCTGTGGATGAGCTGACACGTGCCTGTTAACCACAGTCCCCATCCATCCCTATTGCCCCCAACACAGAGGTTGGCTACAAGTATCCCTTATCTATATGGCTAAAAAGGTTAGTTGGTTTGGATTGGGTTGCTAGTTTTTCCTGTTTTGTTTTTGCTTACTTTTGATTTTTGGGGGGCTAGGAAATGGTGTGTATTTTGGTACCATGTCTTCCAAAGCGAGAAAATAAAACCCAGTAAGCCAAGAAGGTCAAACAGTCTAGATTAATGATGAAAGGAGGAGCCCTGTTGGTGAAGTAGATTATGAGTTGGACTTCTAACGGCAAGATCAGAAGTTCGAAACTCCCCCCACCCCCACTCCACAAGAGAAAGATGAGATTTTCTACTCCTATAAAGATTTACAGCCTTGGAAACCCATAGGGGCAGTTCTATACTCTGTCCAAAGGGTTGCTATATGTCAGAATTGATTCCAGGGTAGTGAGGTTTTCTTGATTGACATAAATAATTTTTGGTGAGTATTGAAAAAACCAGTCAATATTATTTTTAATACACATCAAAGAAGGTCCACATTAATTGTTCACACAACCCTGCCACCTTCTTTCTTTATTCCCTTGCCTCCCACTCTCCTTTCTTCCTCCCTATGGTCTTTTATCTCATTCTTTTTCTTTCAAGGGTTAGCCTAGGAGTGGGAAAGTCTGACTAATTCTTAACCAAAAGACTAAATTGGTTTTATTTTTGGTGTTATTATTTGGGTTAATTTTTTTTCTCTTCTTCTATTGGTTTGTGTCATGTAACCCAGAAAATGGGAAACATTTGGAACATCAAAACACTATCCTTTCTCAGTAGACTACAAGCATTAAAGGCAACAGAGATAAATACTCCAATAATAACAATAACATACAAGGATAGCTAAAGAGATAAATATATAGATAGAAATACCACAAAATCTTAGCAGTTGTGGGAAGGAGAATGGGACTAGCCCCATGAATAAATATAGGTTTGCCAGAGAATAGTTCTATATACATATTAGCATATACTACAAATATGCCCATGAATATAATAGTGCATCCAGGAGGCATAGTTATGAAAATGTCTTAGCTATAACAAAACCCCTTGAGGGAGCGTGTCCTAAATATGGGGGATCAGGAACATAGCTCTGAGAGACCTCAAGATCAATTGGTACAAACTAGCTCACAAAGACAATGTTCTGTATCCATCAGGGAAGTGACTGGGGTCTTCAAAAGCTAGTGAGTAGCAAACTAAAAGTCAGTTCTTGGTCTCACCCTATGGCTGAGGATGTTTCGGTGCAGGGTGGAGCCATGCACCCCAGAGCTCTCTGTATTCCACAGGCGGATGGTGCTGTCAGAAGAGCAGGTGATAAAGGAGCTCGGGGGCAAGCAGGCCTGTTGACTGTCCTTCACCTCAGGGTAGACCTGGAGGAGCACAAGGACCAGAGGGACCTGGGTCAGACGTTGGCTGCCCACAGAGATGGGACGGGATGAGAGTAGAGAAAAGGTTGGTCAAGACTTAACCCCAGGCTTTTCCCAGAGCAAGCGAGTCATAATGATTAGCTCTTGTCTTTAACAAGTAAAGGAATATACATTAACCAAGCACCTAGTAAGTACTAGGCATTCTAAATCTCCAACTTTCATTGTCTCCTTTTCGTAAAAATCAAATGCATCAGGTATGTCATTTCACAATTGCAGAAACTAAGGTTTGGTCAAGTTCAGGAACATGTCCAAAGAGGCAAAGCTCAGACTGCACAGGGCATACTGAAAAACGTCTGAGATGAGTCAGCACTAAAATCCCCTCCCATCCTCAGAGCCAATTAACAGATACGAAGGGACCCAGGGGCACTGCTGGGGGAGCAAGGGTGCTGGAGGAAACAAATTCCACACTTGAGGAACTCCAGCTCCTAATAGTAGCCCAGGAAACACGGTCAGTCTCAGCAGACCTGGCCCACGTACCTCTACACTCCAGAAGCAGGAGGAATGATAGAGAGCTGAATACACCTTGCCCACTTTCTTGGGGTCCTTCACATCCCAGACATAAATACTATGGTCATTGTACACACAAGACAGCCACTGATTTGCAGGATCAAAGGCCAAGGAGATGGTGTCCGGATACTACGCATTGGCCACTCCAGCGAAAAGGCGACTGAGGAAAGAGGGGGGCAGGGTGTCCAGGGCAGACAGGGCAAACTAGTGAGTGAGCGCAAATGAAATGGGGCACTCAAGGGAGGAGCAGCAGGTTGGCCAGCAGTCACTGGAGAAAGAACGCAGCAGCTGGCCTGGCATTCCTTGCCATGGGGCTCTCCAAAAGAACACAAGTTATTTCATAGCCCCCAACGTCAGGCAGGGACAGTGTGTGGCCGTGATGCAGCCAAGCAGATGTCAGGCCCTTCTGGACTCACGTCAGAGGACAAGGAAGGACACTGTGCAAGCCACAACCATGGTCATATATCATTTCCTAACAATTGCAGATTTAGTCCCGTCCTGCCCTGAAAGAGAAATTAATATACCCAACTGCAGAACTGCCCCGCTTCCTGACAGCACTGAAACCAGAGCAAAACTTCACTTCCTGCAATCACCCAACCCAAGGCCCGAGGCTACAATAAGCCCCTCCTACCGCAGCTGCAACCCAGGACCACCCTGAGGGAGAAAGGCCTGCTCCATCAGGTTTCCAGTCTCTCTCAGAAACCCTAAGGAACTGCCCGTCTGTCCTAGCTGTGGTCTTTACAGGACAATGCATTACCACACGGCAGACTCAGATTACCACGGTTGCCCACAGTGAGCAAGAAATGCTAAAAGACCCACCTGTGCTTGACTGCAAGGGTCTGCCCAGAGGCCTATTTGTGCCCTTCTCTCCTTGCAGCATGCCAAGGATGGCCTGGCACAGAGCGGGGCTCTGACAGGACTCAGGGGCCCACCCACATCGCTCACCTGGCCTCTGTGATGCTGGCAATGTCTGTTCCCAGGGCATGGGGCCGGGGCAGCGTGCTGAGGAAGTGCAGGTTGGAGGGGTTGAAAAGACACACGGTGCTGTCAGCACAGCCACAGAAGATGTATTCCTGGCTCACCGAGATGCAGTGGGCCACTGTGGTCTGTGAGCACAGAAGCCCCATTCAGCAAGGGTGTCTGCGCACTCCTTCACCCCACCTCAACAGCCATGAGCCAAGAGGCAAGGACAAGTGCAAGGTAGGACAGCTGCCCTGGCCAGAGCCCCTCAATGCCCCTCCCTCTAACAGCAGCTAGCCAGAGGGCCCACAGCCCCATGCAATTAGGAAGAAGGAGTCAGCAAGCCTTATAAGCCACCTGAGTTTTAGGCAAACACACACTCAGAAAAGGCTGGCCAAGAGAAAGGCCGCAGAGGCAGCGGACAGGGCCAGCACACTTACTGTGATGCTGTCTTTGTGCTGAGCAGAAGAGGAAAGCAGAGGAAGCGGCAGAGACAGAGAGCGCGAGCGAGCAGAGAGGTTCCCAAACACCTTCCTCCGCCTGGGGCCTCCCCCAGCGTGCATGCAGACCCCGCTGCTAACCCCAGGACCCCCGGAACCTGGAGGTGACAGACGGGAGGGTGCCGACAAAGCATTCACTTACCCTCAGCTCCACCCACTTGTCCAACAGTCTCTGGTCACTGAACTCGCACAGCTGCCCCGAGGATGTGATACAGAAGGTGCTGTCAGCCTTCTTCCCGCGGCCACAGGCTACATCAGTGAACAGGTAGTTCTGCATGTCCCCCAGCAGCCCGGAGCGGCCCAGCAGGGGCACAGTGGCATTCACCTGTGGAGGCACACCACAGGTGCCACCCACACACCCACCCTGCAGGCTACCCCCTGGAAAGCAGGCCCTGGGGAGAGAGGGAAAAGGCTTCCCTTGCAGATTGACATAGCACCTGGCCCAGCTGAGACTTCCAAAGGGCTTTTGAGCATGCAGAAGGGGGCGCAGGTGGAACAGATCTGGGCAGACCCCACCCTGGTGGCTACTTGCTGCCTCACCGTTGAGGTCTTGCTGTCATCAAGGAACCAGAATTTGATGTGCCGGTTGCCTGCAATGACAAAGTAGCTGCAGTCCTCAGAGAAGGATACTGCTTTCACCCGACTGGTCACCTGGTTGGAAGCCACTACAATGTTTTTCTGGAGAGAAAGTCAAGGGAAATCAAGGCTCTGCTTCTAGGAGCTGAGGGAAAAGAAACTTACACACTGAAGGAGGTTAGACAAGCTGTGAACTTGACCTCTCCTTCTGCCCCTTCTTCAGCATCCTAGATACACAGTTGCTCCTTTCTGCTCAGAGTTCTCTAGAAAGGGACTGAGGCCAGCAGGCGGAAGTGAAGGCCACCTGTCAGCAGTTTCTTGGCTCCCCTCCCGGCCCTGCCTGTCCTGAGGCCAGCAGCCCACTCACCTTCCAGGCCCAGACATTGACGATCATATCATGCTGGTAGCCCACTGAGACAATGTACTTGGCGCTGGGTGAGAAGGCCACACACGCCACGCCATAATTATGCTCCTAAAGCTCTGCCACCTGGCTGCGCTCCGACACGTCCCACACCCGCACAGCAGGCATGTGTCCACTCTGCGGGGACGAAGACCCCAAAGTAAAGGCCAGAGGCAGCCAGCTCCCTCCCCATCCAAGGAGGCCTGGCTCTCCCAGCCACTGGACAAGAGCCTGCACATAAATGAAGGACACCTAACCTAATGTGCCTGCACATGAATCAAGGACACCCCCGGAGGGAATGTGATCAGTGTTGGGGAACAGGGACTCTCAGGGATGGGCTCCTGGCGTGATTTGGATGGGCAAGAACCACCACTACTGCGGTTGGCTCCCACAGCCTCACAGGGCAAGTCTATGGGAGGGCAGCCCTGTTCCACACTGTGACCAACAGGAGGACTCCAGGATAAGGAATGTTTTAAGGAGGTGTTTTCCAAAATGTGGTTCCCAAATTGGCAGCTTCAGCCTCATCTGGAACTACTTGTTAGCATTGCAAACTGAAGAGAGCCACCCCAGACCTGCTGAGCCCGAGAGCCAGCAGTCTGTACTACGGGGCCACCATAGCACTTCTGATGCAGGCTACAGCCTAAGAACACTGCTCTAGGGCAGACCAAACACCCAAAGTTGACACCAGTACAGAAAGTCAAACTTGGCACCAGTCCTATGCGGGCTGCAGGCTGTCACTCTCTGCTAAGGCCAGGCCACCCCCTCTGCAGTGCCTGAGCTTCCTTCCTCACTCACCTCGCCGGTGACCAGGTACTTGCCATCAGGAGAGAAGGCAAGGGCAGTGATGGTTTTCCTGAAAGGAATGGGGGCAGGCTCAAGAGAGGCACTGGCAGCCTGGCCCAGGTCTGGCCTCTCACAGTCCCCTCTCAAAACAAGGGCAGCAAACCCGCCCTCCTTGTGCTGCTTCCCTTGCAGGCCTGGGGCCCAACAGGGCCCAATGCCACAGAGAAGCAGGTGGCACTCCTCTGGCCGTCCCTGGGAAAAGGTGGCACTCCCCAAAGCCCCAGAGCCCATTTACCTGGAGCTGTTGAGGATGTGGTGCTGCTTGTGTTTCCTGGGATTGAAGAGCACAACCACACACCTGGGGAGAGGGAGAGGGGAGCACAGCCTTAGCACCCCACCTCAGTGGCCCAGCCCAGAGGACCCCACGTTGCCAGAGTGCAGCTGGCTCCTGGCAGCACTCTTCTGCCTTTCTCCCCTTCTGTAGCCCCACACGGTGCAAGGGCCTGTAGGGAGCCCTGCCTGCCCAGTGCTCTGTGCACCAGCACCATCGGGCCATGCCCCATAGTGATGGGGTGGCCGGTCTTCCCAGAGCCCTTGTCCCTACCCCAGGGCAGAGGGCAGAGAGAAGGATGCACATGATTTGCGTAAGAACAGGCCTCAGCTGTGCCCTTGTTTACAGACCTCCTGGTTTCCAGGAGAGAGTGGGATCTCTCATGTCTGCACCCATGTGTGTACTTGGCAAGAGCCAGCCCTCCACATGTTGGATGAGGAAGCAAGTGGAAGGTCAGGGCCCAGGGCCAGACCTGCAGGGAGACTAAGGGGGATGGAGAGGCAGAAAACTGCCTGAGGGAGGGAACTTCATGGAGCTCCTGGCCCACGTCAGACTCTTTAGCCCAAAGAGCCTGAGCAGCGCTATTCTAACAGCCTCCAGGCTCCCTCTCCAGTCAGGCAGCAAGGCTGGGTGAGATTGCATGGAGACTGAAATTCAAGAGTGAACTCGAGAGAGGGAGGCAGGTAAGAGTCAGGGACAAGGAGCTGGGAGCCAACAGCTCGCCAGTGTCTCAGGGGCCATGGCGCTCAGCAGGTTTAGGCCCTCTGCCCAGCTGTCCCCTCTCTTCATTAGCGCTATGCCTACTAATTGCTATTAGCTGGCCACAGCAAGCCAGGAGCCTGCTCCCCCAGGTAGACGGAGGAGAGACTCAGTAGAAGGCTACTTGTCCCAACACTGTCTTTTACAACAGGAAGCAGACACAGGACCCGCATCTGGACCCCACTGCTTGCTTATGGGAGCAGGAGCTTCAGCACAGGGCTTGGTCTCTTCTGCAGACAGAGGCCTCCGTCTTGGCTCAATGAACCAGTTCGCTATGCAAATTCCACTGTCAACTAGGGATTCTGGGATCTTGGAGGTGCACCAGCAAAAGATAAGGAGGTCCCGAGGGTCTAACAAGAGCATAAAGCTGTTGCCACGTGTCCTATGGAATTTTCTCTTCAGCTCTTTGACTTTGTCATTTCTTCTCATTGTCTTAGCTACTCTATGATATAGAACAATTCTGACTCATAGGAATTTGATACTACTGTCCTCTCCCAATTTCCTTTATTTTCCACCTTCATGTGTGTTAAAATATGCAGTATTGCATCAGATTTCCTATGCTCTAAACCAGTGGTTCTCAACCTTCCTAATTCCTTGGCACTATAATGAAGTTCCTGATGTTGTGGTGAACATCCATTCGTAAAATTATTTTCCTTGCTACTTCATAACTGTAATTTTGCTACTATGAAGAAGAGACCGACCCCTGTGAATGGGTAGCTCAACCCCCAAAGAGGTCCCGATCCACAGGTTGAGAACCGCTGCTCTAAACTAAGAGGTGTTTCTTTAAGATGTAGTTCAGTATATTGTTAGACGCCCAAGTCCTGTTGTTGTTGTTGTTAAGTGCCGTCGAGTGGATTTTGGCTCACAGCAACTCTATGTACAATGTACTGAAACGCTGCCCCATTAGTGCATTCCTCACAGTGGTTCTTTGCTTGCGCTCATTGTTGCAGCCACTGAGCTATTCCAAATTGTAGGGGCTGCCTCTCCTTTGCTGCCCTTCTACTCTACCAATATCTGTATCTTCCTCTAGGACAGTGCTTCTCAACCTTCCTAAATTCACGACACTTTCATACAGTTTCCTTTGTAGTGGTAGACCCCAATCATAAAATTATATTCTTTGCTACTTCGTAACTCTCGTTTTGTTACAAGTTATGAATAGTGCAACCCTGTAAAGGGTTCGTCTAAGCCCCAAAGGGGTCACGACCCACATGGTGAGAACCCCTGCTCTAAATTGAGAGGAGTTTCTCTTAAGGTCTATTTCACCATACTGTTAGAAGCTCAAGTCCATTTGTTGTTGTTGTTAGGTGCCGTCGAATGGGTATGTCTCATAGCAACTCTACGCACAATATAATGAAACGCCGCCCAGTGGTTCTCTGCTTGCGCTCATTGTTGCAGCCACTGTGCTAATGCATCTTGTTGGGGACCGCCTCTCTTTTCCTGCCCTTTCATACCAAGATTTGGGACTTCCTCTAGAGCAGTGGTTCTTAACTTTCACAATGACATGATATTTTCATACCGATTCTCATTTAGTGGTGACCCCCCCCCATAACCATAAAATGATTTCATTGCAGCTTCATAACTGTAATTTTGTTACTGTTATGAGTCACGACACCCCTGTGAAATTTTCATTCCATATCCACAAAGGGGTCGCGACACACAGCTGAAGATCCCCTGCTCTAAACTAAGAGGAGATTCTCTTAAGATAGAATTCAGCATACTGGTAGATGCACAAGTTCTGTTGTTATTGGTGTTAGGTACCATCGAGTGGGTTTTGGCTCATAGTAACTCTATGCACAATATAATGAAACGCTTTCCCATCCTATGCCATCCTCACAGTGGTTCTTTTGCTTGTGAGCATTGTTGCAGCCACTGTGCTAATCCAACTTTTGGGTAGCTGCCTCTTTTTTGTGGCCTTTCTACTGTACCAAGACTTGTGTCTTCCTCTAGGGCAATGGTTGTCAAATTTCCTAATGCCATGACCCTTTCATACAGTTCCTCATGTAGTGGTGACCCCCATCATAATATTATTGTTACTTCGTAACTGTAATTTTCCTACAGTTATGAATCATTTCACACATGTGAAAGGGTCATTCGATCACCAAAAGTGGTCGCGAACCACAGGTTAAAAACCGCTGGTCTAAACTAAGAGGAGTTTTTCTTAATATCTACTTCACCCTATTGTCAGGAGCACAAATCCTATAGTTATTGTTAGATTCTGTTGTGTAGCTTTCGACGCTTAGCAACTCTAAGTACAATATGATGGAAAGGTGTCCTGTCCTGCGCCATCCTCCCAGTGGTTCTTTTGCTTGCGCGGATTGTTGCAGCCACTGTTGTATTCCATCGTGCTGTGGGCTGCCTCTTTTTGCTGCCCTTCTACTGTACCCAGATCTATGTCTCCCTCTAGGGTAGTGGTTCTCAACCTTCTTAATGTCATGACTCTTTCACACCATTCCTCACGTACTAGTAACCCCCCCAATCAAAAAATAATTTTCCTTGTTACTCCATAACTATAAATTTGCTATTGTTATGAATCAGGTCACCCATGTGAAATGCTCATTGTTCCCTCCTAAGACGTTGTGACCCACAGTTAGGGAACTGTTACTCTACACTAAGAGTTTCTTTTAAAGTCTCCCTCAGCATATTGTTAGAGGCACAAATCCTGTTGTTTGGTGCCTTCGAATGGGTTTAGGCTCATACCAACTCTATGCACCATGTAATAAAATGCTTTCCCGTCCTGTGCCTTCCATACAGTGGTTCTTTTGCTCACACTCATTTTTGCAGCCACTGTGCTAATCCATCTTGTTGGGCACTGCCTCTCTTTTCCTGCCCTTCTGTACCAAGATATGTGTCTTCCTCTAGAGCAGTGGTTCTCAACTTTCCAAATGCCACAACCACTTCACACCATTCCTCGTGTAGTGGTGACATCCAACCATAAAATATTTGCATTGCTACATCATAATTGTAATTTTGCTTCTGTTATGCATCAGGCCACCCATGTGAAAGGTTCGTTAGTCTCCTCAAAGGTGTCTCGACACACAGTTTGAGAACCAATGGTATAAACGAATAGGAGTTTCTCTTAAGGTCTACTTCAGAATATTCGTAGAAGCCCAAATTCTTTTTATTATTGTTTGGTGCCTTTGAGTGTGTGTTGGCTCATAGCAACTGTATGCACAATATAATGAAATTCTGCCCCCTCTCGTGCCATCCTCACTGTGGTCCTTTGCTTGCACTCACTGCTGCATCTATTCCATCTTGTGGGGGCTCCCTGACTTTTGCAGCCCTTCTGCTGTACCAACATTTGTGTCTTCCTCTAGAACAATGTTTCTCATACATCCTAATTCTGCGGCCCTTTTGTACAGTTCCCAATGTAGTGGTGGACCCCAATCATAAAATTATATTCATTGATATTTCATAACTGTACTTTTGCTACTGTTATGAATCAGGCCATCACTGTGAAGGGGTGTTTCGAAACACCCCCCACCTGAAAGTGTTCACGACCCAATGTTGAGAACCCTGCTGTAAACTAAGAAGAGTTGCTCTTAAGATTTACTTCAGCATATTGTTAAACACACAAGCCCTGTTGTTATTGTTGTTAAGTTCCGCGGAGGGGGTTTTGGCTCATCGCATCTCTATGCACAATATCATGAAATGCTTCCCAGACCTGTGCTATCCTGTCAGTGGTTGTTTGCTAGTGCTCATTGTTGGAGCCATATTTGGGGGGGCTGGCTATTTTTTGTTGCCCTTCTACTCTACCAAGATTTGTGTCTTCCTTTTGGGCAGTGGTTCTCAACCTTCCTAATGCCACAACATTTTCATACTGTTCCTCATATAGTGCTGACTGCCAAATCATAAAATAATTTTCATTGCAACTTTGTAACACTAATTTTTCTACTGTTATGACTGGGCGACCACTATGAAAGGTTCATTCATCCCCCATCAGGGCTCGTGACCCAAAAGTTGAGAACCGCTGCACTAAACTAATAGGAGTTTCTTTTAAGGTCTACTTCAGCACATTATAAGAAACACAAGTCCTGTTGTTTTGTTGTCAGGTGCAGTCGAGTGGGTTTTGACTCATAGCAACTCTATGCTCCATATAATGTAACGCTGCCCCATCTTGTGCCATCCTCACAGTGTTCCCTTAGCTTGAGCTCATTGCTGCAGCCACTATGCTATTCCATCTATTTGGGGGCTGACTCTATATTGCGGCCCTTCAACTGTATCAAGACTTGTGTCTTCCTGTAGGACTGTGGTTTTCAGCAATCCTAATGCCACGACCCTTTCATACAGTGCCTCGTGTAATAATGACCCCCCAAACCAAAAAATTATACTGTTGCTACTTCATAACTGTAATTTTGCTACTGTTACGTATCTGGCCACGCCTATGGGAGGGTCATTCGAACACCCCCAAAGGATTTACCACTCACAAGTTGAGAACGGCTGCTCTAAACTAAGAGCAGTTTCTCTCAAGGTTTAGTTGAGCATACTGTTAGATGTATGATTCCTCCTGTTATTGTTGTTCGGGCCGTGGAGAGGGTTTGGGCTCATAGCAACCCTGTGCACAATATAATAAAGGCCTGCCCAGTCTTGCATCATGCTCACGATGGTTCTTTGCTTGCGTTCATTGTTGCAACCACCGTGCAAATCCGTCTTGTAGGGACTTCCTCTCTTCTGCTGCCCTTCTACTGTACTTGCATCATCCTCTAGGACAGTGTTTCTCACCCTTCCTATTTCTACGACCTTTCCATACACTTCCCAATGTGTAGTGGTGGTCCCCACAGCATAAAGGTTTTTTTCTACTGTTTTTCCATAACTGTAATTTTGCAAGTCTTATGAATCTAGTCACCCTGTGAAAGGGTTGTTCAACCAACCAAAGTGGTCACAAATCACAGGTTGAGAACCGCTGTTCTAAATTAAGAGAAGTTTCTTCTGTCGTATAGCTCAGTATATTATTACACGAATGAGTCCTGTTCTTGTTGTTGTTAGGGGCTGTCGAGTGGGTTTGGCTCATAGTTGGCTCATAACAACTCTATGCACAGTATCATGAAACACTGTTCCATCCTCTAACACCCTCACACTTTTCTTTTGTTTTCACTCATTGTTGCAGTCTCTGTGCTAATCCATCTTTTGGGGGACTGCCTCTCATTTGCTGACCTTCTACTGAACCCAAATTTGTGTTTTCCTCTAGGGCAGGGGTTCTCAAACTTCCTAATGCACGACTCTTTGACACTATTCCTCATGTATTGGAGACCTCCCCCCAACCCCCAATCATAAAATTATTTTCCTTGTTACTTTATAACTAAAATTATGCTACTGTTATGAATCAGGCCACCATGTGATATAGTCATTCTCCCCCCAACCCCCCAAAAGGCATCACGACCCACAGTTTGAGAACTGCTATTCTACACTAAGAGGAGTTTCTTTTTAAGGTAGGTTTCAGCATATTGTTAGAAGCACAAATCCTGTTCTTGTTTTTGGCTGCCTTCGAGTGGGTCTTGGCTCATACCAACCCTATGCACAATGTAATGAAACGTTGTCCTGCCCTGTGCATCCTCACGGTGGTTCTTCGGTTTGCGCTCATTGTTGCGACCACTGTGGTAATCCATCTTGTTAGGGACTACCTCTCTTTTCCTGCCCTTCCGTACCAAGATTTGTGTTTTCCTCAAGAATAGTGGTTCTCAACTTTCTGAATGCCACTACTACTTCATACCAGTCCTCATGTAGTGGTGACTCCCCAACCATAAAATATTTTCATTGCTACATCATAACTTTAATTTCGCATCTGTTATGGATCAGGCCACCCATGTGAAAGGTTCATTAGTCTTCTAAAGGCACTGTGACACAGTTTGAGAACCACTGGTCTAAACTAAGGGGAGTTTCTCTTAAGGTCTACTTCAGCATATTCATAGACGCACAGTCCTGTTGTTACTGTTTGGTGCCTTTGAGAGTGTGCTGCCTCATAGCAACTCTGTACACAATATAATGAAACGTGACCCCGTCTCATGCCACCCTCACAGTGGTTATTTTGCTTGTTGTCATTGTTGTAGCCATGGCCTAATCCAACTTTTGGGGGGCTGCCTCTCTTTCGCTGCCCCTCTACTGCCCTTTCATTCATTTCCTCATGTAGTGATGAACCCCCAATCATAAAATTATTTTCATTGCTACTTTGTAACTTTAATTTTGCTACAGTTATGAATCAGGCCTCCACTGTGAAAGGGTCATTTGACCCCCCCCCCAAAAGGGCTCGCGACCCACAGGTTGAGAACCACTGCTCCAAACTATGAAGAATGTCTCTTAAGATATATTTCAGCACATCGTTAGAAGCAAAAGTCCTGTTGTTATTGTATTTAGGTGCCTGCAAGTGGGTTTTGGCTCATAGCAACTCCATTCAAAATATAACGAAACGCTCCCCCATCCTGTGCATTCCTCACAGTGGTTCTTTGCTTGTGCTGGTTGTTGCAGCCACTGAGCTATTCCCACTTGGAGGGGCTGCCTCTCCTTTGCTGCCCTTCTACTCTACCAACATTTGTGTCTTCCACTCGGACAGTGGTTCTCAATCTTCCTAAATCCACGACCCTTTCATGCAGTTCCCAAAATAGTGGTGGACCCCCAGTCATACAAAATTTTCGCTGATATTTCATAACTGTAATTTTGCTAATCTTATGAATCAGGCAACCCTTGTGAAAGGGTCATTCAACCCACTCACTCCCCAAAAGGGTTCGTGATTCATAGGCTGAGAACCCTGCACTAAACTAAGAGGAGTTTCTCTTAAGATCTACGTCAGCATATTGTTAGAAGCTCAAGTTCTTTTTGTGTTGCTGTTAGTTGCCGTCGAGTGGGTTTTGACTCTCAGCAACTCTACACACAATATAATGAAACGCTGCCCCGTCCTGTGCCGTCCTCACAGTGGTTCGTTGATGGCACTCATTGTTGCAGCCACTGAGCTATTCCATCTTGTAGGGTCTGCCTCTCACTTGCTGCCCTTCTGCAGTACCACGTTTTGTGTACTCCTCTCGGGCAGTGTTTCTGAACCTTCTTAATGGCATGGCTCCTTTATACAATTCTTAATGTTGTGGTGATCCTCCAACAGTAATTTTTTTTCATTGTTACTCCATTACTGTGATTTCACTACTGTTATGAATTGGGCAACACCTGTGAGAGGCTCGTCTGAAGCCCCATAGGGGTCGCGATCCACAAGTTAAGAACCACTGCTCTAAATTTAGAGGAGTTTCTCTTAAGATCTAGTTCAGCATATTGTTAGAAGTACACGTCCTGTAGTTATTGTCGTTAAGTTCCGTCGAGTGGGTTTTGACTCTTAGCAACTCTATGCACAATATAATGAAACGCTGCCCTGCCCTTAGCCACCCTCACCGTGCTTGTGTGCTTGGCCTCAGTGTTGCAGCCACTGTGCTAATCCAACTTGTTGGAGACTGCCGCTCTCTTCCTTCCCTTCTGTACCAAATTTGTGTCTTGCCCTAGAGAAGTGGTTCTTAACCTTCCTAATGCCACTACCCTTTCATAACGATTCTCATTTAGTGGGGACCAGCAACCATAAAATTATTTTCATTGGTACTTTGTCACTGTAATTGTACTACCGTTATGAATCGGGCCACCGCCGTGAAAGGGTCATTCTACCCTCCCAAGGGGCGCGACCCACAGGTTGAGAACTGCTGCTCTAAAGTTAAAGGACTTTCTCTTAAGTCCTACTTCACCATTTTGTTAGAAGCACAAGTCCTGTAGTTATTTTTGTTGAGTGCTGTCGAGTGGGTTTCTGGTCACAGCAACTCTATGCACAATATAATGAAATGCTGCCCAGTCCAATGCCATGCTCAGAGTTGTTCATTTGCCTGTGCTCATTGTTGCAGCCACTGGGCTAATCAGTCTTGTAGGGGCTGCCTCTCCTTTGCTGCCCTTCTACTCTACCAAGAATTCTGTCTTCCTCTAGGGAAGTGGTTCTCAACCTTCCTAATGCCACGACTCTTTCATACCATTCCTCATGTAGTGGTGACTGCCAAATCATGAAATTATTTTCATTGCTACATCATAACTCTAATTTTTCCACTTTAATGAACGGTCCACTGCCGTGAAAGGGTCATTCATCCCCCAAAAGGGGTCAAGACCCTCAGTTTGAGGCCCGCTGCGCTAAACTAATAGGAGATTCTCTTAAGTTCTACTTAGGTACAGTGTTAGAAAAACAAGTCCTGTTTTTTTTTTCTTGTGGGTTTTGACTCATAGCAACTGTATGTCAATATAATGAAACAGTGTCGCGTCTTGTGCCATCCTTGCAGTGTTTCTTTGGCTTGTGTTTATTGTTGCAGCCACTCTGCTATCCCATCTATATTGGGGCTGAGTCTATTTTGTTGCCCTTGAACTGATTCAAGAATTGAGTCTTCCTCTTGGATAGTGGTTTTCAACATTCTTACTCACGATCCTTTCATCCAGTTCCTCATGTAGTCGTGACCAACCAACCATACAATTATTTTTGTTGCTACATCATAGCTGTAATTTTGCTACTGCTATAATTCAGCCACCCCATGAAAGGGTTGTTTGACCCCCTAAGTAGACACGACCCACAGGTCGAAAGCCGCTGCTCTAAACGAAGGGGAGATTCTCTTAAGGTCTTCTTCAGCATATTGTTAGAAGCACAAGTCCTGTTGTTATTGTTGTTGGGTGCAGTCGAGTGGGTTTGGCTCATAGCCACTCTCTGCACAATATAATGAAACTCTGGGGGTCTTAAAGGCTTGAAGGCAAACAGGCTGAAATCTAGCTCAGAAGCCACAAAGCTCACAGAGCAGAAGAACACAAGCCTAAGTGAGCACGAGGTGTTGAAGGGATCAGGTAGCAGACACCAAAGAACAAAAACCATCATTGTGTGATCACCTTCCCCACATAAACTCTGAAGATGAATGTGTGCATAAGTAAGTGTGGTGAAGAAGGCTGATGGTGGCCGGCTATCAAGCAATATAGCGTCCCGGGTCTTAAAGGCTTGAAAGTAAACAAGCAGGCCCAGAAGCAACAAAGCCCACATGGAAGCATCACACCAAC